>NW_015202871.1:0-892 GCF_001447785.1 Gekko japonicus | reverse complement strand
TAACCACTACACCAAACTAATAACAATAATACCCTTCACCCTCTACATAGGAATGGTTGGTTTCCTAGGCCTTATTGAAGCTTTCCCCTTGAAACCTCCTGACAAAAGGGTTCAGGCTCAGCCACTGAGCGGCCTACTGGACAGGAATAGAGCAGGAAACGGGTGCACAAAAAAAATCACTATTTTTCAGAATTGTGTACATTGGACTTGAAAAATATTGGTATTCCCAATATTCTTGAATACCAAATACGGGTGTGGTATTTGGATTCGGTTTTATTATTCGGGTGTCCGAATTTTTCAGGTCCATTATTCCTTATGGGGAAAGTTTTCGGGTGAGTTGGGTCATTTTTGAAGGTACAAGGATTAAAATTGTGGTGCTGCTGCTACTCCCTGTACTCTTAAATAACCCCCACATTTCAAGTGAATTGCACCAAGGGGTCCAGTTCTATGGACTCCTGAACAGGGTGCCTGCAGCGGTTCTCCATTATTTTTAATGGGGGGGATAATGGCTCTGGATGCATGGGGTTTGTGGTGCCCTCAAGGTCTGGAGGAAGAGGAATGGTTGCCATGGCCTTCCAGCACAGACTCTTCCCTAAAAGTCGCCCATCCAAGCACTGACCCTGTTTAGCTTCCGAGATCTGACGAGATTGGGCTACACTCTGCTGCTGTCCCTCCCAGGCATCCTTTACCTGCTGTTCAAAAGGAACAAACATTAGAAGCTGTGGATGAAGGACTCCCAAGGCTCTTGTTTGGCTCTGATGTTGGCCAGAGTCAGGAGCTTCAGCACCGAGGACAGATCATAGGAATCAGCTGGCCTGTTCTCATGTGAGTCCAGGTTTCATGGAGCCCTCTCACCCTCTGCTCCCATCCTTTGTTGTTGTTGTTCAGTCGC
>NW_015202870.1:0-867 GCF_001447785.1 Gekko japonicus | reverse complement strand
CCCAGAGGGTGTCATCTTTAAAATCAATTTTTTGGATAACTATGGAGAAGATCTTGGATGGGAAAGAGAAAGAGAGGAGGAAAGTGGAAAATCCAGTGAAACAGGTGAAGATGAAAATGAACCCAAAGAAGAGCAAGGAAAGGAAACACAAAAAAAAGAAAAAAGGAGAAGAGCTTATCCTGTATCATCGCACGTGGTTACGAGGTATAGAGCGAGACTAAACAAGACAAGCAACCACTATGGAAAAAAGTAAGAAGATTGATATCTTAACAATAAATGTTAATGGACTAAATAGTCCTCAAAAACGGAGACGAATCTTTCATCAAATAAATAAACTAAAAGCTGAAATCATATGCATACAGGAAACACACATACGAGAAGAAGATGCCAAGTATTTAAATTCAAAAAAATTGGGGAAATTATTCTATGCAGCAGACAAAAAGAAAAAGAAAAAAGGGGTAGCTATATATGTTAAAGAACATTATAACCCAGAACTGGCCTTTACATACTTAGACAGCAGAGCAATAGCAATAACTATAACTAGGAAAAACAAGAAAATGCTGGTGGTAAACATATACGCGCCCAATCAGAACCAGGAAAAATTCTACAAATCATTAAAAGAAACAATATCATTGCAGACCTTTGATGAACTCTGTATAGTTGGAGACTTTAACGCAGTCTTTGAAACAAAAATAGACAGGAGAAATACAGGGAAAAATAAAAGATGGGGCAATATACTTCCTAAGTCTTTTCTGGAATTAGCTGAAGAACAAAACCTTGTAGACATCTGGAGAGTGAAAAACCTGCATAAGAAAGACTTTACATTCTTTTCAAAATCGACACAAATCATGGTCAAGAATCGACATG
>NW_015202869.1:0-892 GCF_001447785.1 Gekko japonicus | reverse complement strand
CATAGATGACATATCTTCATGAAATTAGACTTTTATTGTGATCAGTGATATTCAGGAAATATTTAAAAAGCTGTTAAAACAAATACAGGAAAGAAAAGGCTAAACATGTTCTGAAGTAATGCTTAATAATTGCGATATTTTAAAACATTTCAATATTTGTGTACTTGCCTTCTGTGGAATTTTTCTCATTCCAAAAAATCTACAAATGGTTACCACTTTTTTCAAAAACATCTCTGTAAAATATTTGCTAAGAAAACATGTTTGTATTATCTTCGTAAGCCTATCTGTTAGAACGACATGCCAACCTTTCCAATTCTAACCCTTCAGCAGAAGACATATTACTAGTTTTCTAGTTCTTTGCTGCTAGTATTTTAGCTGCAGCTCACATGGTCTCCAATAATTATCTGAAAGAACTAGGCTATTTTTACATATGCTGCTTGTGTATGTGCCCTGACCTGCATGGTCCAAGCTAGCTGGATCTCATCAGGTCCTGGAAACTAAGCATGGTTGTTCCTGGTTAATATTCGGATGGGACGTCTCCAAGGAAGTCGAGGGTCAGTACCCAGAGGCAGGCAGTGGCAAACCACCTCTGAACGGCTTTTTGCCTTGAAAACCCTGTGGGGTCGCCATAAGCCGGCTGTGACTTGACAGCACATCCCGCCACCATTTTTGTGTGTCTTTAACAAATTGAGTTCACTAGGTGTCTGTTTATTCACAAATTTCTACCCCACTTTTCTCCCCAATGGGTACCTAAAATGGCTCACTGAAATATCATTTAAAAAAATAAACAACCCCCTCCCCCGGAAGTCCAATAAACTATATTCTGGCATGGCCATGGATCCATTGGATTGACTCATTCAGCTCACAGATGACAAGCCACAGTCTAAGCCTA
>NW_015202868.1:0-897 GCF_001447785.1 Gekko japonicus | reverse complement strand
TTCCCATAAAGTATATTAGGGCTTCCTACATATGACATCACCCTACGTAGAGACGTCACCCTGCCAATAGAAGTCCGCATGGTCAAAGCAATGGTATTCCCAGTAGTCATGTATGGCTGCGAGAGTTGGACTATAAGGAAGGCCGAGCGCCGAAGAATAGATTCTTTTGAACTATGGTGCTGGAGAAGACTCTTGAGAGTCCCTTGGACTGCAAGAAGATCAAATCAGTCAGTCCTAAAAGAAATCAACCCTGACTGTTCCCTGGAAGGCCAGACAATGAAACTGAAGCTCAGATACTTTGGCCACCCAACGAGAAGGGAGCACTCACTGGAGAAGACCCTGATGCTGGGAAGGGCAGCACTGAGACTGAGTCAGTGTCCACCATGCACTGAGCGCTGCACACCCTTAGAAGAGGTGTCCCCAGCGTGGGTGCCCATGACACTTGCTCACACCTTCCCTGGCGCCTGCCCAGGGCTTCAAGGAAGAAGGCGGGGCCAGATGGGGCTTTCATTCAGCGGGCTGTGCAGATCAAAAGGCATCTTGCTAAACAGAGCTTCTGCCTCTAGCTCGTAGTGACCGTGGGGCCACTGGGGGCTCCGCCCCTAACCCACAAGATTTTTTTCTTTTTAGAAGAATGAGGGAGCCACGTGCACGCCCCCCCCACTGCGATCTGGAACTCAAAACCGCCTCCCCCCCCCCCGGGCCTAGGGACGACAGGTTGGCGGCAACTAGGACTAGGGTGTTTTCCCTGGTGGTGCCAACACTTTGGAACAAGCTCCCTGCTGAGATCAGAGCTCTGCGGGACCTCCAGCAATTCCGCAGAGCCGTGATGAAAATGGAGCTGTTCCGCCAGGCGTTCTAGTAATAAATTGATTTCATCGGTCAAGTAGCACTTGC
>NW_015202867.1:0-908 GCF_001447785.1 Gekko japonicus | reverse complement strand
CTGCTATTTTGATTTCCTCTCCCCACCCTCCCCACCTTGTTGGCCTCTGAGAAGCTACTGGACACTAATCTGCTGTTCTAACGTAACCTTCCGTTTAAAATCGTGGATATGAAAAAACGTCTTGGCTGATCCTGGCATTTCAGACGCTTCACAAGAACTTCCTGCATACCTCTTACCAAATCGAACTGAACTTCATTCCCTCCCACCCCCAACCCGAAATCGCAACTCCGCCACCACACAGGCGCCGCGCTTCATCCTCGGCTGCCTCCTCGCTCCGCCCCGCCCCCAGGAAGCGGAGCAGCTGTTGGTCCCTGGCTGTGGGCAAACCTCCCGCCCATCGTAGGAAGGCTGCGGCTTTCTTTTCCTCACCGTTCCCCCCTCTCTGGCCTCGTATGGAGAATGGGAGCCCCCGCGGGCACTTGGAGCGGCACCCCCTCCTGCCTTTCCCGGCATGGCGAGGTGGCCCGAGGCGACGTTGGCGAGCGCCGGGGCTTCTTCCTGGCCCAGCCGGTTGATGCCATGTCTGTGCCTGGTGGGCTTCTTGGTGAGCCGGGCGAGGGAGGGTTGCAAGGCAGGTTGGGGGGAGGAGGAGGAGGAGGGTCACGGCTGGGCAGACGAGCTCAGAGTCCCGGCTCCTGGAGGGAAGAGGCACGGCGAGAGGGGCCAGGGCTGCAGGTGTCTTCCTTGTTCCTTCCCCCCCCCCCGAGTGACTTGTCCCTGCTCTCGAGACCCGTTGCACTTTCCACGTGGATGCGGCGCTTCTGTGGTGCCACCCAGGATCCAGCGCAGCAGATTTAAGCCCCGCAGGGCATCATAAAGTGTATTCTCAGCCTTTTGTGATGAAGCAAAAGATTGTATTCACATACACAGAAGACTTTGGGGAGACCCAGGTGCAAATCTCAGCCCTT
>NW_015202866.1:0-911 GCF_001447785.1 Gekko japonicus | reverse complement strand
CAGCTGTGACTTGATGGCCAAAAAAAGAGGGGGGGTTAAAAAAAATCATCCACCCTGGGCCCCAAATAGGCCAGGTACGCCCCCGGTCCAGAGCAGTCATTTTCTCCAGGGGATCTGACCTCTGTGGACTGAAGATCAGCTGTGATGCAGGGAAATCCCCAGGCCCCAACTGGACATTGGCGACCTTAGGTCACACAGTAGGGTTACCACCTCCAGATGGGGGTCAACCTGGGAAGGGCAGGGATTGGAGAAGGTCGGCTTGCCGGCCCCCATGTCTGGGCTGGGCGGGGGATCCCCCGGTTTTAAGGGCTTCTCCCCACCATGGACCAGCTGGCCGGTAGGGGAAACCCCGCCCCTAAACAGGGACGTCACCATGCAATGTCCCGGGCGTGATGAAATCACCTGGAAGTGACATCATCACATCAGGAACGTCGTGCAGGAACGCTCTGGTATTTGAGCAAACTCTATGGTTCGAGGGGGGGAACCATAGAGCTTCACCCAAATCCCAGAGCTTCCCCGCGCAACATCCCTGATGCCATGGCATCCCTTCTGGGTGATGTCATCACATTGAGGGTGTCACGGGACACCCCGCCCATCCCCGGAATGCCCCCCAACCCCTCCCCACTGGAGCGACAAGGGAACCTGGCAATCCTACAGAGAGGGGAGGGGCCTCAGTGAGGAAGAACAGCATGGAGTCCACCTTCCAAAGCGGCCATCTTCCCCAGGTGAACTGGTCTCTAAAGTTCAGGGGTCAGTGGTGTAATTCCAGGGGATCTCCAGGTCCCACCTGGCAGTTGGCAATCTTATGACACCGACCTGCTGGCACGTACCTTGGTGTTGTTTTTTTGGGGGGAGGGGAATCTAATAATCCAGATGTCTCCAGTACAAGCAACCAGTGTTCCCTCTAAGCT
>NW_015202865.1:0-896 GCF_001447785.1 Gekko japonicus | reverse complement strand
GCTGCAATCTTTGACATCTCCCTTTTTCACAACTGGAATGTAAATGAGCATTTTCAGTCTGTGGGCCATTGTTTTGCTTTCCATATTGGTTAGCATATTTTGATGGACTCTGGTTCTGTGGCCTGAAATAGCTCTATTGATATCCCATCTACGGCTGGTGATTTGTTTCTCCCAATTGCTCTCAATGCAGCTTTCACTTCACTTTCTAAAACTGTAGGTTCTTCTTCAAAAGTTTCTTCTTTGAAGGAATCTGTCATCCTTTCATCTCTTTTGTATAGTTCTTCACTGTACTGTTGCCATCTTTTCTTTATTTTGTTCTGTTCAATTAATGGATTTCTATGCTGATCTTTCAGCATGTCTAACCATGCTTTACATTTCTTTTTGATTTCTTGGATCTTTTGGAACAGATCTCTTCTTCCTTTTTTGTTTCGTTTCTTTACACTGGTTATTATTGTTTCTTTACACTGGTTATTATAATAATTCTCTTTGTACATGCAAGTCACTGGAATGCTGCATTTAGACTTTTGATTCTAGTTCTGTCACCTTTACTGCACGTTTTCATGTGAACCTATGATGACTCAATATGTTATTCTGTTAGTACCATAAAATACAAGCACATGCCAACATTTTCACACAACTGTATTGAATAGAGTTGATCTATGCATAATCCAATCCACCAAACTATGATGTACAGTAATTATGAAGCAAATTATGAAGACAATAAAACTTAACTGTCACAAATGACCAAATGATCAGAAATTGGCTTTAGTACCTAATAATTAGAAAGAGAAACAGGGAAGCTGTGACTGAACTAGAGTCTTCTAATTTGCTATACTACCCAAGTGAGTTTAATAATAAAAAAGTGATCATACATTTCATCTCAGTAGCACACTGTT
>NW_015202864.1:0-1053 GCF_001447785.1 Gekko japonicus | reverse complement strand
GATGAGGGATGCAGCAGTCCTCAATGCCAGTGCTGTAGGCTGTTTTGCTTTCCGAAAAGAGATGCAGCAAGCGTCAAAGCAATACTCCTCCCAGGCAAAAATTGCGCATTTCGGGAAATTCTTCTTCAGGCAAATTGTTTTTTCTTCTTCCTGGAACTGAATTACAAATACAACACAACACATACTTGACATAGAAACCAGGGGAAAAAAGCTCGCAATGCTACACGCTTTTCTCAAGAGTCTTCTCCAGCACCATATTGTCGTAAGTACTGTTCCTTTAATCCTCTTGGAGTCAGCAGTGCAGCCGTGCTTTATTAGAGTGCTCTTTCCGGGTGGTTCCTATGGAGAACCGGAGAAGCCTTCTACAGAGTTGTTTGACTTGTGCATTGTAGCATTGTAGCACTCCCCCTCCCTCCTCCCCTCCCTCTTCTCATTTTTGCCTGACTCCTTTCCACTGTCTTGTGGGGCAGAGGCAAAACTGGAATTTCATGTGTTAAACACCATCTGATAATGTTTTTATCCATGTATTATTTAAATTGTCATATTACTTATGAATGCTTTTATCATTGTGTTATTCACTGCCCTGAGCCGTGTGTACTCAGGGGTAAAGGTAAAAGTTCCCCTTGCTCGAAAGCCAGTCGAGTCTGACTCTAGGGGCACGGTGCTCATCTCTGTTTCCAAGCCAAAAAGCCAGCGCTGTCCGAAGATGTTTCCGTAGTCATGTGGCCGGCATGACTAGAGGCCGAGGCGCACGGAACGCTGTTACCTTCCCACCAAAGTGGTACCTGTTTATCTAGTCGCAATTTCTTGCTTTCGAACTGCTAGGTTGGCAGGAGCTGGAACCAGAGACGGGAGCTCACTCTGCCATGGGGCACTCAGGTCTCGAACTGCTGAACTACCAACCTTCCAGCTTTCAGTTCAGCGTCTTAATCGCTTGAGCCACCGCAGCCCCTGAGCCACCCATTCCGATATCAGCTATGCATTTGCACCTGGGCTCGGATTGGCCTCTCCTAACGGCTTACCTCCACCCTCTTTCCCCCCTGTAACTAGCTT
>NW_015202863.1:0-899 GCF_001447785.1 Gekko japonicus | reverse complement strand
CTCACATCATAAAGGACTTGGACAGAATGAAGCGGGTGCAGAGGAGAAGGACACGGAGGATCGGGGGCCTGGAGACCAAGCCCTAAGAGGAAAGGGTGAGGGACCTAGGAATGTTCAGTCTGGAGAAGAGGAGACTGAGGGGGGACATGATAGCTCTCTTTAAGGAATTGAAGGGCTGTCACTTACTGGAGAGCAGAGAAATCGTCCTGTTGGCAGCAGAGGAGAGGACTCGCAATAATGGGTTTAAGTTAAGGGCGGGAAGGTACGAGCTGGATATAAGGAGAACTTATTTACATTAAGAGGTGTACAACAGTGGAATCAGCTGCCAAGGGAGGTGGTGAGCTCCCCCTCACCAGCAGTCTTTAAAGCAGCGTCTGGACAAACACTTGTCAGGGACACTGTAGGCTGACACTGCATTGAGCTGGGGGTTGGACTAGATGGCATGTATGGCCTCACATTATAAAAGATTTGGACAGAATGGAGCGGGTGCAAACGAGAGGGACAAGGACGATTGGGGGCCTGGAGACCAAGCCCTAAGAGGAAAGGCTGAGGGACCCAGGAATGTTCAGTCTGGAGAAGAGGCTGTAGGCTGACCCTGCATTGAGCTGGGGGTTGGATTAGATGCCCCTTTTGGCCCCTTCCAACTCTTGTGGTTCTATGATTCTTTGCACCTGCCTATCAGCAGACCTGGTGAGTTATCTGGAGAGATCAGAAATCCTCTACTACAAGAAGCTGCTGAAGGAGGCTGTAAAATCTCCCTTTTGGATGATTCACACTTGCACAAATATCTCTCAGGGACACTTTGGGAGAAGGCCAGATATCGCTGCTTGAATCGGACATACCTGGATGGGAATCCCCTCACCTGTTCCACCTGCCGCTTCTCCTCTGCCTGACTCAGG
>NW_015202862.1:0-876 GCF_001447785.1 Gekko japonicus | reverse complement strand
AATGATGATACATTATTAAAGAGTTCAGTACTTTCAGTGTTGGAAAGTTTAACTTAATATTCAAATATACTGGTAGGCCTATCCATTGTGACCCTCTGGGAGTGTTTCTGTCCAAATAATATATGTATTTTGTTCACTACAGATTTTGTTTTCTACCTTCAACTTTCATTTTTCCTACCTTTCAGACAGCAAAAATCACAGATCCATGTGCTGTGGTAGCACAGAGTGCAGCAATTTGTGACTCTTGCTCAATTTTTTTCTATACAAAATGAAATTCCATAAATATGCAAAATTATTTTATAAGCTAAGTTAGACAATGGATTTGATGTTGTTAAATCAGTAAAACAAATTTAATTTGATAGGAAGTAAATGTTGCATATATTTCAGTTTCTCCTCAAATTTCTGTGGTTTGGGGTTTTTTTAAAAAAAAAATTAAGAGAGGGACAACCTGTGTTTTTGCAAACTGAAATTTAAGAACATGAGAAGCCAATGTTGGATCAGGCCAATGACCCATCCAGTCCAACACTCTGTAACACAGTGGCCAAAAATACCAGGTGCCATTAGGAGGTCCAGCAGTGGGGCCAGGACACTAGAAGCCTTCCCACTGTTGCTCCCCACCCCAGCACCAAAATACAGAGCATCCCTTGCCCCAGACCGAGAGTTCCTTGTGGCTAATAGCCACTGATGGATCTCTGCTTTATATGTTTATCTCTCCATATGTTTATATCTCTAATGCAAGTCCCCATTGTGGACTTCTATACAGGGTAACATGTAGTTTAGCTAGGGTTGCCAACCTCCTGGTGAGATAAACACAGAAAACAGAGCTATGGTCCCAGAAAAAATTATACCTGAAGAAGATTTGTTCGAAACATGCAG
>NW_015202861.1:0-892 GCF_001447785.1 Gekko japonicus | reverse complement strand
CCTATCAGTATTTATACCATACCTCATATGCAGTAGTTTATATTAAAAATAATATATATGTAAACAGCTAATAAAGTATCTCACACAGATATAATAGCAATAATAATTAATAAACAAGTCCTTATTGAGTACTTACTAAATCCCCAAATATATCTTCTCGTAGGGTCCTATACAAATTATAGGTTAATCAATCCATTATAAAAATGTTGCACAATATTACTAATCAATAGACAAATGTAATGTTTACCTCCAAAAATCCAGTGGAGGGGAAAAATCAGTCTGATTAGTTTGCCTATCCACTGCAATACGTTTTCTATTGGTATAGAGCAGAAGCACAATTTCTGTGGTGTGGATGGTCTGTGTCATAATTCTGGCTGATCCTTCTTATTCGTTGCAGCTTTCTGCCCTACCCTGTCACCCAGCAGGGTGTCAAAAGCCGCCACAGAAACATTTCCAGTTGTCTTCCTCCTGGCCCTATTGCTTCCTTTAGAATTACCAAGTTTTCTTTTGTGGGATGATTTCTGGGGAAGGAATTTAAATTTGAGAGAGAACTTTTCTGTCTAGAGTGAGCTTGAACGAACCTGCTTCCTTATGAAAGAGGGACATCACGTTGCTTTTTGTAAATTGGATGCAGAGGTAGTGGCTGTTTAGCAGTAATATGGAGAAATGGGGAAGAACAATGTGGCACCTTGAAGTACTAACGCAAGTCAGGAACAATATTGCCACTGAAGCTGATGAGCAGGAGGAGGGGATGGAGTCATGATCAAAAGAGAACCACCCACTGTGTGGGTAGGGAAATCCAAGAGGTGAATAATATCAGTGAGGCAATATCTACTGACCTGTGGCTCCCCAGTTGCAATTCTACAGGCAACTAATGCATCACCTGGTGCAT
>NW_015202860.1:0-971 GCF_001447785.1 Gekko japonicus | reverse complement strand
TCTCTCTCATCCCTGGACAGGCGTGGGTGAGCTATCCTATACACAGCCATCCTCCCAGGTGACTCAGAACTTAGCAAGAACCAAAATGAAGTTACAGAAGCTATACACGTACTGAATACAGCAGTTCCTTCAGCTGCAGTGTGTGTACGTGTGCTGTAATGATAAACTTGCCTGCCAAAGTTCAATGGTGTACTGTTTCCCGTGAGTGCTACTAAGAGTAGACTGCATTTTATGTAATGTGTGCTGCACAGTGTGAGACATGTATGGCCCAAAGGCCCATTTTGTTTTTAATGAACTATTTAACTGCATTGTAACACGAAGGATATGTTTGGTTTAATTGTATGTGTGTGTGCGTGCTCTGTGCTGTTCCCCAATTTTTTGTTGTTCAATCGCACAGTCGAGTCCGACTCTTCACGACCCCATGGACAAGATCTCGCCAGGCCTTCCTGTCTTCTGCCATCCTCTGAAGTTGGCTCAATTTCATGTTCGTTGCATCGATGACACTGTCTAACCATCTCATCCTTTGCTGTCCCCGTCTTCTTTGACCTTCAATCTTTCCCAGCATCAGGGTCTTCTCCAATGAGTGCTCCCTTCTCATTGGGTGGCCAAAGTATTTGAGCTTCAGTTTCATTATCTGGCCTTCCAGGGAACAGTCAGGGTTGATTTGTTTTAGGATTGACTGATTTGTTCTTCTTGCAGTCCAAGGGACTCTCAAGAGTCTTCTCCAGCACCATAGTTCAATAGCAGACTGGAAACCTTCCGACCTGAGGGGCTCATCTTCCAGTGTCATATCTTTTAGCCTTTTGTTACTGTCCGTGGGGTTCTCTTGGCAAGGATACTGGAATGGGTTGCCAGAGGGCCGAAGAATAGATGCTTTCGAATTATGGTGCTGGAGAAGACTCTTGAGAGTCCCTTGGACTGCAAGGAGGTCAGCTCAGTCAATCCTAAAATCAGGGGTCATTTCGTAGAAA
>NW_015202859.1:0-889 GCF_001447785.1 Gekko japonicus | reverse complement strand
ATCCTCCAGGTAAATCCCAACCAGGAGTTGGCAACCCTTAGCTCATGTGAATCAGAAGAGCAGTGAAGACCCTGCCCTTCCTCAGCTCACTGATGTTCTTACCTCTCAGAGTCTGACCTGCTGGATTTAGGGGTTGGGCTGCTAATGGGGGGGGGGGTAGAAAAATATCCTGTCCCATTAATGGAGGCTTAATGTGTGGAAATTGACTGTTGAAGCTTTTTCTGGCATGGAGATAAATAACAGAGGATGGAAAAGGGGGAAGACAAACTCAACCCTAAAATATACCAGGACTCTTCAAAGGGTCAAGCTAACTTAAAGCTAAATATTATAAAAATATATATCTACCTACGGTGAACACAGTAGCAAATATTAAAATGTTAAAAACAAACAGTCTGAAGATCAGATTTCAATGAACATCAACATGTGTTTGAAATAAACTGTAGTCATTTTACATACAGAGTTGATGGTTTCACATACATAGTTGGTGAAGATATCAAATGACCAATAGGACCATATGTATTTTGGCCTCTAGGGCTTTCCTTAGTGGTCACTAATGCTATGATAAAATCACACACACACACACATGACCATCCAGAAGCAAATATATATCAACTGAAGCCAGGTGTTGCTTTCTCATATGTTGTGTGGTTGCTGAAAGTTTATGGAATAGGACTTGGGTATCTTCTCATGGTAACTGCACATGCACAACAAAATCTTCAATGATGTAATAATCTGGGAAGAAATTTCCCAAGTCTTTGGATATGTGTGCTGTCAACCAAGAGTCACAATGTCCCATTTCTAAGCTAGATGCAACTTTAATATAACAGAGGGGAAAAGCTGTATTTGGTATGGATGACTCTGGCTCCATAATTTTGTGGCTGGCTCCTAA
>NW_015202858.1:0-895 GCF_001447785.1 Gekko japonicus | reverse complement strand
GGAACCATAATGGCATCCCATAAGCAGATATGGGTAGAAAAATTGTCAGTTTTATTGATGGACCACTGGCTAGGTCAGTAGCTCTTAGGACAGAGGTAGAGGTCTTCCACGTCACCTATAGCCTGGTCCTTTTAAAGTAGAGATGACAGGGATTGAACCTGGGACCTTCTGCTTGCAAGTCAGAGGCTCTTCCACTGCGCCACAGCCCTTCCCTTCTCAGAATCTTGAGGAATTCAACATTAGTTTGCCAGGACCAAAACAATACTTTGCATACTATTGGTCCAGCACTCTTCCTATTCTTCAGTTTCCCTGCACACATCCTGTGCTGTGTTGTAGGTGATATAGTCATGGTGTTGGGTATTACAAGTTAAAAGCACTCAGTATATCTGGGGTTAAATGTTTGTTTATGTTACTCACAGGAAGTCACATGTTTCTCATGTAACCAATGTTCTTTAGATGTAGAATGCCCGGGAATTTTCTCCCTGATCCAGGAATTTGATTGGGACTAAAGTGTCAAGGTGTATTACCATTTTATGGCTTCTCTTCCCATCTTTGTTTGGTGTTCTGAAGAACAAGAAGAGTAGCCATACTCTCTCTCTCCTAGTTTTGTCTTTGTAGAGTAAGGATGTAGTCGATTATGCTCTGTTGTTATTTTCATCCCAGTTACCCTTCCCATGCTAGAATTTAGTAAAACCTTTATATTTTAATGACACATGGATTCTGAGTCTGAATTATTTTACTCTGGCTCTGCTGGACCATCTTATCTCTGCTAAATACCATTTTTTTCAATATCTCACTATCACCCAACACATGGAAACGAAGAGAGAAGAGACTCTTGCACACGATTCTCAGTGTTCCAGTGGCAACATGAAACAATTATGCGACTAGATCCTTC
>NW_015202857.1:0-895 GCF_001447785.1 Gekko japonicus | reverse complement strand
ATGTTAGCTGTTTTAGGTCCCCACTGGGGAGGAAGTTGGGTTACAAATGGGGTTTAAAAAAACAAATTATGCATGGGGTGGAGAGAATTGGCAAAGATAACTTTTTCTTCCTCTCCCAAAAGACTAGAACTCGAGGGCATCCAATGAAGCAGATGTCAAGAGGGAACACTGGTTGTGGGTGAGGCATACCGAGCGCCGGTGTGGCATAATAGTTAAGAGCGTCAGGCTGGTATCTGGGAGGACCTGGATGTGAATCCCTGTCCCTCCGACAATCTGGGCCACGCCCCCAACGTGAGCGACGTGGCTGCATCACCTCCGGTGACGCAGCCATGCTGCTCTCGGGGGGCGGAGTTCCCCCCGGGGCCCGATTCCGCTGCAGCGGAAATCAGGCCTCCAAAGCGGGGGTTTCCCCGCCCCCACTTGGCAGCCCTAAGGTGTTCCAAGATAGTGTTGTCTGATGCAGAGGGAGGAGGGGGGAGGAACTAGCAGCAGCCTGTGTCTGGTTGCCTCCTAGAAGGAGTGATTTGTCTTGTGTGGTGGAAGCGTGCGACGTTAGCCCAAGGGTGGTGGAAGGTAGCTTTTGAGTATGAGAACGTGTTTGTGGCGTGACAAAGAATGGCATAGAAGGAAATGGAGGGGGCCTGTAAAAGTGATAAGAAGCTTGGTGGTCCTTGTGATTGTTCATGATGTATAACAGAGGTACTTTGATTCATACCTGAAATAAAGATTAGCCTAGAAGAATGGGTGAGGAGGATGCTCTTATTATATAATCTGCAGTAGATCGCTGGAGTAAAATGCAATGCCTTCCTGCTTTAATGAAGAGTGTTTGGCTTTTGGGGGAGCGGGGGTCTTTGCACTAAAATAACAACAACACTGATGCGCTTGCTGTATTACA
>NW_015202856.1:0-892 GCF_001447785.1 Gekko japonicus | reverse complement strand
TGTCATGTCCTCCATCCTTATATTGTTTCTTAATTTAAAAGTCCCAAACTTGGCTTTTTCTCTTAGGGGAAGTTGTTCAACCATTTTAAAAAATTGCCTTTCTATGCCTTTTCCAGGTCCTTGATATCCTTTTTGAGATAGAGCAACCAAAACTGCATACAGTATTGCAAATGAGTCCAAAACTACGGATGGGCACAAACCAGAAAAATGCAGTTTGTTTCTTGGCATGGCCAGTTTGCGAACCATGGTTACCATCACAAACGTTTAAGGGCTAAACGAACTGGTTTGGTTCATGAAGTTCGTGATGTGGTAGAACAGCCCCCCCCCCGCCTGCTAGAGGCACCAAAGTCACAGGGTATCTCCAGCGGACTCTCCTCTACCTGCCCTCCAAGTTATGTGCAAATTGGACTTAGGGGGTCCGAGTTATGCCTCCCCAAGAAGATGCCCCCAGGAAAAATTCAGGTGCAGGTTTAAAAGCATACAGAATGCAAGCTACACACACCAAACACATGGGGAGCCTCACCCTGCCACCCAATCCTCTACAATCTTTCCAAGTTGGAGGCATATTACATTTCTGGGGTCCCAGTTACAGGCAAGCACACACGCACACACAAAAGATAGCCACCTATCCTCATTCTCTCAGTACTGACCAAATGAAATTTCCTGCCTTGTCTTCATTTCCTGATGAGTGGCAATGCCCTCTGCCCCTTGGTCCATCATCTGTCCTGCCAAGTCCTGTTGTTTTCATCTAAGTCATGGGGAGCCGCTTCCCACATTTTTAGGTGCACAGTTAATATTTTAACATGCCTAAAATATAAAATATAGTTTGCATTCACATGTTTATAAATGTGACCATTGAATGACACACACATTAGGAAGGTGTGATTGACGG
>NW_015202855.1:0-895 GCF_001447785.1 Gekko japonicus | reverse complement strand
TTTAATGGGGGAAAGGGGAGGTGTTTGCTAAAAAAAAAACCAGATGAAGATCTTAGCCCAGGCAAGACACAGGCAAAGCCAAGCCACAATTTTTTACACTGCGATATGAACTTGATTAATGAGGCTTACGGGTCACTTCCATTAAAGCCATCACTGCAGAGAAATCATTTCTGAAACGAATGCCCGAGATTACCAATGAGCAGAAAAGAAGGGAAAAACGCCAGATGTAATGAAACGTCTAATGGGAAACGATGAAGATTATTGATGCGACCACCTCGCGCATAAACCTCAGTCACCCCGTTCTTCGACCCCCTGCTGAAAAACCGTATCAGTCCTCCAGGGGCACATTAGAACAGTCCGGAGGGAGAAGATGGAAGCAATCGGGCTGCTCAGATTTCTAGGTTGCAACACCATTAAATTCCCCCAAAGCAATTCTGCGAGCCCTCCCAGTTCACCTGGAGGAAAGGGCCACTTTGGAAGGCAGACTCAATGACATTATACCCCGTTGAAGTCCCTCCCCTCCCCAAACCCCTCCCTCCTCAGGCTCCACCCCCAAAACCTCCAGGCGTTTCCTAACTCAGGGCTGAAAACCCTAACCATGAAGGACACCCCCAAAACCTCCAGGCGTTGCCTAACTCAGGGCTGAAAACCCTAACCATGAAGGAAACAGGATAGGGAGATTCGTGGCTGCCTCATCTTCCGTTTTTAGCAGGAGCTTTAAAGGACTGTGGCTGAGGGCGGACTGGCCATTTTACCTGCAGGGAAATGGGCCACTGACATCGAGTGGCCAGGAGCCACTTGGCTCAGATCCTCCATTTGCAATGATTATCAAAGTCAGCTCACCGATCGTCTCCTCCCGCTTCACTATCAGTTTGCAGGACAGAAGCACGGGGAG
>NW_015202854.1:0-910 GCF_001447785.1 Gekko japonicus | reverse complement strand
GTCACCATGGCAACATCCCACTCCCTTCCCTTGTGTGTGTTTTTTAAAAATCCCTTTATCAATCCAAGGTGTACTTAATGTAAAGCCTGCTCCCATCAGAGGAGAAAGGACATTCCCCCCCAAATGCCTTTTCTATCATTGCAGTCTCCAGATTTATAAATGGATGGATGGATGGAATAAATTATTATCTTCTTGGCACTCAAGTCCAAGTGCAGCTGGACGAAGCACAACAGCCTCACGCCGCTTTGTTACGGAGGAACATTAATTATTAACATCTCCATATGTCAGGGTCTGCGGAGTGGGCAGCCGCCTTCAGATTTAATCCTCCCAGGGAGTCCCAAAACAGAGGCAGTCCACGGACGGATCGAGTCGGCGTGATTTTATGGATAACTGCGGTTGTACAAAACCCCGAGTCGGACGGGTGGGTTGTGATCTAGAGGAATCCCCCTCCGTGCTTGCAAGGTTTTGCTAATCGAAACCAACCTCCCCCACTCCAGTTATGGGGAAAAGACAGGCACCTTCTTTGACCATATTTCCCCCCTCCTTTCCCAAGCTAATAGCAACGCCACGGCCGTGTGTCAGTTTCAAAGGTTACCACGGGGTTCTTCAACGCGATGCCCACGGGTGCCAGAGTGCCTGCCAATATCTTTCTAGGCACCCGCCAAGGGTCTTTAGAAAGTGGGCAGGGCCAGGTGGAGATATTGCCCAGCAGGACTCCTGATTGGCTGCTGGAGATCTGACTGGATGTGCAGGTTTTTTAAAAGCTTCTTTGGCCGCCGCCGCTGCAGCAGCACAAAGAGTTTCACTGTATGACTGAAGGCAAACTGTGTATACGCAAGAAAATATTTTTTTAAACAATTGATTCACTGTAGAAGGCATCGTGCTAAACAGAGCTTCTGTCTCAAATGTT
>NW_015202853.1:0-1157 GCF_001447785.1 Gekko japonicus | reverse complement strand
GGGTCAGTCATAAGTTCATTCAGAGCTGTCCTCCCAACGGCATTTCTTGAGAGAGCTCTACCTCACAGGGTGTCTGTTGTGGGGAGGGGAAGGGAAAGGAGATTGTAAACTGCTCTGAGACTTTTTCAGGTAGTGAAGGCTGTGGTATAAATCCCATCTCTTCATTCTACACCAGTTTGGTGTAGTGGTTAAGTGTGCGGACTCTAATCTGGGAGAACCGGGTTTGATTCCCCACTCCTCCACATGCACCTGCTGATGTGACCTTGGGTCAGTCACAAGCTCTGGCACAGCTGTTCTTGAAAAAGAGCAGTTTGTGTCAGAGTTCTCCAGCCCCACCTACCTCACAGGGTGTCTGTTGTGGGGAGGGGAAGGGAAAGGAGTTTGTAAGCCGCTCTGAGACACCTTTGGGTAGTGAAGGGCAGGGTATAAATCCAATCTCTTCCTCTTCTTCTTCTTCTAATTTTGGGAGATCTCCAGGCCCCACCTGGAGGCTGGCAACCCTACGTCTACTGTGATTGCTGTTAACATGGAAGAAAAAGCAGACAAGGTGGCCTGTTTACAGCCGCCTGTAAAACCATGTGCTGTCATCAAGCCTACGCATAAAAGAGTGATAGAAAAGTGAGATAAACTTTTGTCTGTCAATATGTGCTGTCCAACTGCACTCCTTAGGAATTTGGGATTGGCTGCAGCTGCCTGAGGAGGGTACACTTGATGGCAAACCCAAGTTCGCTGCTGCATCACATATATATCGGACAGGTAGCTTTTGTGGTTTAAAATAGGATTTTCAACATCCCACCCCCTCCTCGGACAGGCATGTAGGCCACTGCCTGTATGCAACAGAAAGGTGGTGACACCTACCGGAGGAAAGAGGAACTACATGACAATTCATATAATCATGCCTGCCTCTTATTTCCACTAGTTCAGACTTGTACCAGATGTGCATAGACAACCAGGCAGTCAGACCCCAAATGGAAAGGTTCTTCTTGCCCTTGACAGCTATCATGACGCCCTTTCAGAGTAGTCCTGCAGATCTACACTTGAGCGCTACAGTGAGACCGTCTTGATGTGGTGGCGTAATTGTATTGCTGTGCAGATAGGCCCTTCCAATGCTGGAGAGGGAAGTAAACAATAGGGCAGTGATGGTGAACCTTTTAGAG
>NW_015202852.1:0-887 GCF_001447785.1 Gekko japonicus | reverse complement strand
AGAAAGTGGGATTTTATAAAGAGAAAAACGATCTAGATAGAATATGGCTGTCCTCGAGTGATAAACTAATTCAAAAATTGTATAAACTCCTAATGTCAGATTACTTGACAGATGATGTGATAAAAAGAACTATGATTACATGGTCAAAGGACTTACAATATACTGTAGAGACCGAACAATGGACAAAAACATGGCAGTCAATAAAATTCATGCGAGCAATCCCATATAAAGAAAATATATACAAAATGTTCTACAGGTGGCACTGGACACCAGAAAAAATAGCAAAATGCTATGGCACCCCTAATAAGAACTGTTGGAAATGTAAGCGAAATGTTGGAACATTTATACATATGTGGTGGAGTTGCGAGAGAGTGCAGAGATACTGGAAAAAAATATTTAGAATGATAAATGAAATAACAGAAGAACCAATGCCTTTTGAACCAGAGATAGCTTTATTGAATATGCTTCCAGAAATGTATACCAAAACAAACAAATATGTAATTACATACTTTCTTACAACAGCTAGAATTTTATTAGCCAGAAAATGGAAATTAGAAGATTTACCCTCTAGAAATGATATAGTTGATAAGATGTTATCGGTAGCTGAAATGGACAAACTAAGCTTAATGTTAAAAGGTAATAGTAAAGAGATATTTGAAAAAAGATGGAAAAGATTCTATATATGGTTGGAAAATGAGACCCTGAGTGACTCATAAGAATGTAATTGTAAATCGAGTATATGTTGATGTACTTTGAAAATGTTAAATAAACTTCTTAAAAAAAATAAAATAAAAAATAAATTTATTCAAGTTTAGTAAATACAGATACAACTATATAATTAAAAGTTATTGGATAAGTATCAAGAAGCGACAGTTAGAACAGGATAT
>NW_015202851.1:0-898 GCF_001447785.1 Gekko japonicus | reverse complement strand
TTGGAAAGTGCACTGAAAGTGGCTTATTCCATGTGTGTGACCGCAGCTTAAATATTACCAGGGCATGCGCCACAGTGGCCAGATCTTTTCTACCCAAAAAAGGTCACAGCTGGTTTACCAGTTGAATCTGGTAAATGTCACTTCTGGACACAGCTGCCATCTGCTTATCCAGCAGTAGGCCTGAGTCCAAAAGCACCCACAAGGGGAATACAACCCCATCCAGAAGATACCTAGCTTATTTATTTATTCAATTTCTATTCCACAATTGTGGGGCAAAGAGCAGATCACAACATAAATAAGCAATTTAAAAGCCGTTAAAATCTGTACATACAGAATCAGGTCCAACAACAGCAGCACTGCCGATCCACCCTGATCCAGATGCCTCTGGAGGTTGTAACTGATGGTTGACCATGTCGAACGCTGCCCAGGTTATGAATGAGGTTTCTAGTGATTTGCATGGTTCTCCATGAGCATACATGTACTGCTGCATAATCATTTCTGGGATGGTCACAATGCAGGCAGGCTGTATATCCATCAGCCCCAAAAAGAGATTGCAGCAATGGAGACAGTGGGCTGAGATCTTTGCTTACATTTCAGGTTTGTTAGCAGAGAACAAGAACCAATTTAAAAGTTCACAAATCTGACCCCACATTGCAGAGCAGGGCACTTGTTCCCAAGGGTGGGGGGAGCGGAAAAACCAGCTATTGGGTTTAAGTCAGTATTCATAATTATTGACAAAGTTGGTGATAGATTATTAGCCAGACCCAAGCAAGGAAGCGCCTTATATCCTTTTATTTGAAGAGTCAAGATAGTATGCAAAAAATGTGCACACACACATACACACACCTAAACAAATGTGTACAACGATCCCTGAAATGGCACACTGCCTGTATAAAAA
>NW_015202850.1:0-898 GCF_001447785.1 Gekko japonicus | reverse complement strand
TTTTCCTGGGTTTAGCCCAGCCCAGGGGTGTTGCTGGAAGGGTTCCCAGGGGTTCCCAGACCCCCCTAAATTTCTGGGGAGCCCCTCCCTAAACCCCGCATGGCTCCACCTACGTAGATAGTGACAATGGCCTGTGACATCACTGCCTCCTCCCTATGATGTCACTGGGCCCCAGCATAGCAATGCCTCTGGCCTAGCCCCCACCCCCCAAATGGAAAGTCTACACCCCTGCTCACAAGTCACACAGGTATCTGGTATTTCTTCAGCATGCTCTCTGGGAAGGAGTGAAGCAAGGATGCAAGCCCAGCAACAGGGCAGGTTCTCATCCATCCTGATTTCATGCTGACTTGTTGTGACATCTGAATGCCAACTTGGGCCAGTCACTGTTTCTCAGCCTCACCTACCTCACAGGGCTGTTAAGAACAAAATGCTGTAGGGCACCATGCCCTGAGTTCCTTGCAGGAAGAGTGGGTTTTTAAAAGACCAAGTTGAATAAATACATACGAGGGTTTTTTCACACAGAGAATGTCATCTTCTTTATCCCACATGTCTGATCAGGAGCTAGCATGATCCATATTTGTATCACCAAAGCTTATAACCTGTGGGATTTTGTTGGTCTTGAAGGTGTTCTTGGACTTGAATCATGTGGCCCACATTGACTTTGGATGTCACTCAATACCAACTTTGCCATGAAGTTCACAAGACAGCTTTGGGCAAGTCACTCCCACCAACCTCAGTCCCAGATTTGAAAGGACTAACTGCAGTGGGGCGGGGCTTTCTGTACATGTTCAGGAGCCATCCTTCTCTGAACACTATACACTAGATTATCTCAGAGACATGCTGCAACTCTCCGTCTCCATTACTCCCTGTAATCTCCCCCAAAAGATTCTAAGAAACT
>NW_015202849.1:0-874 GCF_001447785.1 Gekko japonicus | reverse complement strand
GAAGAGAGGAAAGAGAACAGTATGGGTGGAAAGAGAACAGCATGGGAACAGTAGTGGGTACCTGGACAGGCCAGCTGGAGTAAAGTCACTCCATTCGCTGGAGAAGAAGGCAGCAAAGTAAGAGCAAAAATGAGGGAGGTGCCAGTGCAAAAGAAGACATTCAAATGGAGGAAGGACTACTTTTGACTTCCCATCTCCCTCCTTTGTTTATCCCCTCTTAAGATCTGCTCACCTCCCAGCATGGCCCCTGAAGTGACCGAAGTGTACAATCTTTTATTTACTTCTCCACAATGGGGACCCAAAGCAGCTTACACCACCCCCTTCTCCTCCTTTTTATCATCACAACAATATGTTAGACAGGGAGTCTCTGACTGACCCAAGCTTCCATGAAGGCATGGGGATGGAGTGCAGGGAGATGGGGTTTAGACCTCCTCCTGCTGTACCCTTTCCTTTGGTTTAAATGGCCCTGGGTAGCCACTATATGCCCCCTTGGGGGCTTCATGTGTACTGAAGGGCTACCCATTATGTTTCCCAAATGAGGAAAACAGTGTCTCCCCAAGAGCCATTTGAGACTAAGACCCTTCTCCCTATATAAGAACAAAAGGGAAAAAATGCTAGCCCCTATGCATTTCACTGTGCAGGCTTCATCAGGGGGATCAAAGAATTCATCTAGTACTGCCTTGAGCCAGTTCCCCAGCAAGGTGGGATATAAATTGAAAATAATAAATAAATAAATAAATACTGGATCTGTCCACCGCAATCAAATTCTTTTCTTCATCCCTCCCCTTACACACCACTTTTCTGATCTGAATCAGGCCTGCATGTGCTTGGGAAACATGGAACTTGGGAACACATCTCTTGATCCGACCTGGAG
>NW_015202848.1:0-1446 GCF_001447785.1 Gekko japonicus | reverse complement strand
AAGAGCAAGAGTCCAACAGCACCTTAAAGCCTATACACTTTCCCTATGAGGAAAGGTTAAAGCGCTTAGGGCTCTTTAGCTTGGAGAAAAGACGACTGAGGGGTGACATGATCGAGGTTTATAAGATTATGCATGGGAAAGAGCAGGTAGAGAAAGAGGTACTTTTCTCCCTTTCTCACAATACAAGAACTCGTGGGCACTCCATGAAACTGCAGAGCGGTCGGGTTAGAACGGATAAAAGGAAGTACTTCTTCACCCAAAGAGTGATTAACACATGGAATTCACTGCCACAGGAAGTGGTGGCGGCTACAAGCATGGACGGCTTCAAAAGGGAATTAGATAAGCATATGGAGCAGAGGTCCGTCAGTGGATATTAGCCACAAGGTATAGATAGGGGCTCTGGGGCAAGTGATGCTCTGTCTTCTTGGAACTTGGGGGGGGTCAACAGTGGGAGGGCTTCTAATGTCCTGGCCCCACTGGTGGACCTCCTGATGGCACTGGTGTTTTTGGCCACTGTGAGACACAGAGTGTTGGACTGGATGGGCCTTTGGCCTGATCCAACATTGGCGTCTCTTATGTTCTTATGTTCTTAAAAAGGTTTGATACAGATAGGTAACCAAAGATTACTGTTTTGTGATGAATGGTTTTTAATATTTGGTTAAAGCTTTTGGATTATAGTTTTAGCTTTTTTTGGAATTGACAGTGTTAAATTTGTTTTGTTTTTTTCTTCAACCTGCTTAGTTACTTAGTCTGTTCAGTGGAGTTTTCTCCCCTGTCTTTATTTGTTCAGCTTCCTAGCTCCACACAAGGGGAGGTCCATTAATGGCATCTGAATGCAAGCAGCTTGAAGTCTACTTGTTTCCCAGTAATCAGGGTTCTTAAAGTGAAAGAGCCTTTAATTTGTTAAGGCATCTGTATTTGGTCATTCTCACTAACAGGTTTTAGACTTCTGTCTTAACTTTGGAAATTCTTACGTCACCTCCGGAAGTCTTGCTTCAGACAGCTTACGAGTAAAACCAGTACCATGAAATTTGTCATAACTGATCAATATAAAAACAAACCATTTAAAAACTACCTTGAAATACCTGTAAGACAGACCTCAGACGAGAAGCAGACCATAACACAGCTAAACACGTGAAACTCTTTCAGTTAAAAACAGCGGAAGGCCAGGTTTGTGCATAAGGCCAGGAGAAACAGCGAGATTGCTGCTTCTAGTCCGAACGCTGGCAAGAGGGGAATTCAGTGGGTTAGTCTAATGCAGGGGTGTCAAACTCATTTGTTATGAGGGCCAGATCTGACATAAATGAGACCTTGTTGAGCCAGGCCATGTGTGTCATAAAATGTAATGCCAGGTAGCGGACATATAAACTTCATAAAGGACACAGACAAACGCAGTTAACTTTCACATTGCTTTCGCACTGGATCATGAGGGCATGAACACAGTGA
>NW_015202847.1:0-904 GCF_001447785.1 Gekko japonicus | reverse complement strand
GATTCTCATTGACTTGATCAAAACCTATCAGTTGAAAAGGAAGAAGAGTTGGTTGTTATACCCCACTTTTCTCTACCCTAAGGAGTCTCAAAGCGGCTTACAATCTCCTTCCCTTCCTCTCCCCACAACAGGCACCCTGTGAGATAGGTGGGACTGAGAGAGTTCTGAGAGAACGGTGACTGGCCCAAGTTCACCCAGCAGGCCTCATGTGGAGGAGGCATGGGGAATATAAATATCAAAAGAACATGTCATGCACCAGTTCCTATGATTACTTCTCTCTCAACTGGAAGGATCACTTCCTGAGAAGTCACAGAACATTTACTGGAAACAGGATCCTGAATCTCTGGAGGTACTCAAAGTTCTTCGTAAAGTGATAAGCAGAAGGAGCAATAAATCAGAGGTCCTGAACATGGTTGCCCACTAAGACCTTTCCTGGTGCCTGCCAAGTGTTTTTAGGAAGTGGGTGGAGCTTTTGCCCCACCAGGTTTCTGATTGGCTGTGCAGATCTTTTTAAAAGTTGGTTTGGTAGCAGCCACCATCAGAGCATAGGGATCGCCACTGAGTGACTGAATCTCAACTGCGGCAGCCATTTTGTGGCTGTCTCCGCCTCCTGGGATAGCCAATCTGTGGCAGCCATTTTGTGGCTGCGCCCACCACTCTGTATCACAACTCCAAAGGTGCCCACAGGATCAAAAAAAATTGGGGACCCCTGCAACACATGAAGCACAAACAGAAAGAGAGGAATTTTCAAAGGACGAGATACTTACTCCAACCCTCTTTAAGAGCATTCCTAAAGTAGGTCTACTCAGAATCCTGTTCAAGGGGGCTTAGTCCCAGAAAAGTGTCCCCAGGATTGGCTGTCTGACTGTCAATGAGAAGCTGACTATCAGCATAGCAGGGTTTT
>NW_015202846.1:0-887 GCF_001447785.1 Gekko japonicus | reverse complement strand
CTTTTTTGAGCCGCACCAAAAGAAACGCGCGGCGTCGGAATCAGACAGATCCCCCCAGCCGCCGCGCAGGTCCTCCCTGTCACGATCAGATGCCGGGAGGAAGCCACGGACCAGACAGCGAAGTCAGCCCGCTGCGCATGCATGGGCATCCGCAGTTCGGCAGGACCTCACATGCTGCGGGAGAGACGGGTGCGCTGGCGATCAGACGCCCATCCCTGCAGCAGATTTTCAGGTAGGTAGTAGTGTTTTCTAGGGGTGGTTTTTTTGATGCGCAGTTTTGCCCGGAAGGGATGGATCGGGGACAGGTGCGTTCTGCTTCCCAGATGTTGCAGTGTGATCGCGCCCGCTTGATGTGCCCCCGATCCGTCCCTCTCACGTGGCAAATCCTCCTGTTTGACCGGGGCCTCTTACCATCAAAATGTTTTCCCTAAGATTCAGCTGGTACCTTCCCTCCCTTCATTTAAACCCATGTTTGCGAGTCCTCTCCTCTGCTGCCCACAGGAACAGCTCCCTGCCCTCCTCTAAGTGACAGCCCTTCAAAGACTTCAAGAGAGCAATCATGTCCTCCTTCAACTTCCTCTTCTCCAGGCTAAACATTCCCAGGTCCCTCAGCCTTTCCTCGTAGGGCTTGGTCTCCAGGCCCTTGATCATCCTGATCACTGTCCTCTGCACCTGCTCTATTCTGTACACATCCTTTTTGAAGTGGCCTCTTTCTATCCGTACTGAATCTAGTGCCCAGTCTGGTATGCTGAAACAGAGATATAGTGAAAGAAAAAGAATACACAAAGAGACGGTGAATGGTTTTTCTCTATAGAAAGTTATCTTTTAATGAGGTGTCTTGTACTAAAGGCTACCTTAATCTAGTTTGGTGTGAGAGCCAGTTTGGT
>NW_015202845.1:0-908 GCF_001447785.1 Gekko japonicus | reverse complement strand
AATATAACTAATCTAATGGCTAAAAAGAGTCAGCAATTTTTGAAAATGGCAACTATTCTGCTGCCTTTTCTCTATGTGGTGAGAGCAGAATGTGTGGCAGCAAAGGGAGAGTCAGTCAGAAGACAATGTGATTAATGGAGATGCTTTCCAAATAAAATAATCTGTGCATGAATTTCTGTGCCCAACATTTTCACTTTCTGTTAATCATGATATGGAGGGCATTCTCTTTTCTTGCCATCAAGTCAAGCTGACGTTTGGTGATCCAAAGTGGGAATTGAAGAAAAGGGGCGTTCAGAGGTGGCTTGCCATCACCTGCCTCTCTGTCATGACCCTAGTATTCCTTGGAAGTCTCCCATCCAAATACTAGCCAGGGACGGCCCTGCTTAGCTTCCAAGATCTGATGCGTTCAAGTTTGTCTGGGCATGGAGGGCTTTCTTGATTCTATAACATATAAGTAGAAGTGACTTCTGTTTGCCACCCAAGCCAGAAATAATGAGACAAACTATTTGGATTCAAACAAGGGCCACTTTATTAACTATTTAATTGCAACTCAATGAATGGCAAGGGAACTAAGTGGAGCAGAACAGGCCAGGTAGGTGTCAATCCAGCCAACCTCCTTGTCTCAGACATGGGCAAGCCACCAACCCCAGTCTGGGGCCACTCCACTGGCCCACAGCCGGCAGCCCAGTGCACAGGGCACCTCCCCAGGAGCGCCTACCCTGCCCTACAGCCTGCAGGGAGAAGCTTACCTAAGAGTTTCCCAGAGGTGATCACCATTTCCAGCCCTGGGCCAACACGATGCCTTTCAACAAACCCAGGTCATTACCACCAAGGTGAATAACCAAGACCTGTGGGGGGGCGTCTGCCTCTCCCCAAACAAAAATGGGAGGAGTCTGGGCCATCTCATG
>NW_015202844.1:0-930 GCF_001447785.1 Gekko japonicus | reverse complement strand
TAGAGTGAATTGGACTGAAACAGGATAAACTAATGTTATAAAGAAGAGGAGATTGGATTTATACCCCGCCCTTCACTCGGAATCTCAGAGCGGCTTACAAACTCCTTTCCCTTCCCCTCCCCACAATAGACACCCTGTGAAGTAGGTGGGGCTGAGAGAGCTGTTTTAAGAACTGCCCTTTCAAGAACAGCTCTGAAAGAACTTGTGATTGACCCAGGGTCATCCAGCAGCAGCAAGTGAAGGAGTGGGGAATCAAACCCGGTTCTCCCAGATTAGAGTCTCTGCACTTAACTACTACACCAAACTGTGGTGTTTTCTCTCCCTTCCATTCCTCGCACCTGTAAGAATAGTACATGAACCATTTACTTTTTTTTAAATTTTAGCATTGGTACAGTGGAAGAGAGAACATAGTAGTCTCTTTTTGCTTTCTGGTTTTAGGTTTAACACAAGAGAGCAGAGCGCGTTCTGACCTGTTCACATGTTTGCTGTAGTTGCAGTTAAAATGTCTTCTCATGGTCTCCGACTATGTTCTTTTTCCTAGTTACCGATACTGCAAGAACAAGCCCTACCCAAAATCCCGTTTCTGCCGGGGTGTTCCTGGTAAGTAATGCAGTAACTGAAGTTGTCTGTCGAGGTCTTTTCCCTTAGGATTCATTGCGGACAGATCTTCCTTCTTAGAGATCAAACAGCAAACTGAATAAGATTTAATCAGCTGAGCATCCTTCGTAGAGATAATTCAGCAAGCAGAGTAGGTTTTAATCTGCACCAGGCTTGCTGGCGAGAGTCGACAGCAGTGGCACCCTCCTTTCTTTCAGCCAGAGTACCGGAGACACTCCCTCTCCGGCTCAGCCCCTAGCCATGTCCCTGCGTCGTCTGGGAATGACAGCTGATCAAATCCCTTTGCTTCCCCCAGATGCCAAGATCAGGATC
>NW_015202843.1:0-659 GCF_001447785.1 Gekko japonicus | reverse complement strand
AAGCCATATCATTGCATATAATTTATACGGGTATCAAGGGAGAAGGGTAAGCTGAAGGTAGTATGGAGTCACTCACTATCAACCTAGTCATGTCTGCTGCTGAGCAGCAACCAAAAGACAGGAGTGCAAGCAAGAGATAGTGAATAGCCAACAGTGCCCAAATGAGGTCAAAGATGTCATTGGTCCACTCACACCACTACTGACCATTCACTGATTACACAATTGCACAGTGTGTGAAATTGTGAACTTTCTATATCAACATTAAATGCTGATAATAGGAGTGCCAGGTCCAATGATCACGCTGGTGGGGAAAGGCAAGGGACTTTCTGGGAGTGGGGGCGGAGCACCGTGATGTGCTGATGTTACACAGAAGTTACATCATCATGTCAGTGATGTCGCATGGTGGTGCTCTGGTTTTTGGACAAAACTCTGTGGTAAAGTCATCCTCAAACCATTGAGTTTTGCCCAAAAATCAGTGTTGCTGATGTGATGATGTCACTTCTGTGCGACATCAGTATGTCGCATTTGCAGGATTTCTCCTACTGGCGTGCTGGCTGGTGCGGGCAGCAGCCCAAAAAACTGGGGATCCCTATCCCCAAATGGGGAATAGCATACCTAGCTGATAAGGTGGGGGTTCCCTCAACCTCCTTGATTGTTGC
>NW_015202842.1:0-895 GCF_001447785.1 Gekko japonicus | reverse complement strand
TCTTTTCCAGTGACTCTTCTCATATTGTGATCAAAGTATGATAGCTTTGGTTTAGTCATTTTAGCTTCTAGGGAGAGTTTGGGCTTCATTTGATCTAGAATCCAATTATTTGTCTTTTTGGCAGCCCATGGTATCCAATGCCACGTTTCAAATCAATCAGCTTTCTTCCTTTCAGTTTCTCCATTATCCAACTTTCATACCATACAAAGTACTGCAGAATACTATAATATGAATTAACTTGATCGCCAGCAACACGTCCTTTAGGTCTTTCCCAGCTCCTTCATGGCTGCCCCTCACAGTCTCAATATTTCAAATTGCTAACGCTCCTTCTACCAATTTTTACTCCATCTCCATCTAAATCTAATACAACTTTCTTCATGTTATGTTCTGCATACAGATCACAGAGACAATACATCCTTGTCTAAGACCTTTGCCAATTGGAAACTATTCTGCTTCTCCATATTCTGTCCTAACAGTAGCCTGTTGTCCAGAGTATAGGTGGCACATCAAAACAATCTGATGTTGGGGCACACCCATTTCTTTTAAAACCATGATCCACACAGTCAAAAGCCTTGCTGTAATCTATGAAACAAAAGCTGATTTTCTTCTAAAATTTTCTCATATGCTCCAGTAACGGATGTAAATTTGCAGTATGATCTCTACTGCTTCTTCCTTTTCTGAATCCAACTTGAACATCTGGCATTTCTCGTGCCATATATGATAACAGCCTTTGTTGTGAGACTTTGAGCATCATTTTACTCGCTTGAGAAATTAATGCAAGGTTTAATACTTGCCATGATCTTTGATGTCTTTTTTTCAAAATTGGAATGTAGACTGAACGTTTCCAGTCGGGGGGGGGGGGGCCATTGTTTTGTTTTCCATATGTGTTGGCATA
>NW_015202841.1:0-977 GCF_001447785.1 Gekko japonicus | reverse complement strand
TGAACAACAAAATAAGCTTTCATGTGCACCCGAAGAAGTGTGCATCCTCATGAAAGCTTCTACCCAGAATTAACCTTTGTTGGTCTTAAAGGTGCCATCATGGGACTCAAACTTTGTTTTGTTGCTTCAAACCAACATGGCTACCCACCTTTATTTTCAAACTTTCACATCTGTAGATAGTAAAAGATAATAATATGGTATGAATTATGTTGATTTTGGTCACCGGCAACACATTCTTGAACTTAAGAATTTTTTCTAGCTCCTTCCCCAAAAGCCTAGCCATGTTAATTGGTAGCTAGTACAAAGTCCCTGCCCTTTAAAGCCCTACATGACTTGGGACCATCTTCTCCCGTAGGTTCCTGCCCGGAAATTAAGACCAGAGGGAGGGGCCTTCCTGACTGTCCCACCAATCAGAGAAGCTCATCTGGTGGGCACACAAGAGAGGGCTTTTTTGGTGGCTGCCCCACAATTCTGGAACAACCTCCCTCAAGGTCTTCGGGAGGCAGTTGAGGACAGTTTTATTGAGGACTGCATTTGACTAATTTAACTGAGAGCCAGTTTGGTGTCCTGGTTAAGTGCGTGGACTCTAATCCGGGAGAGCCGGTTTTGATTCCCCACTCCTCCACTTGCAGCTGCTGGATGACCTTGGGCAAGCCATAGTTCTGTCAGAGTTGTTCTCTCAAGGACAGTTCTGAAAAGAGCTCTCTCAGCCCCACCTCCCTCATGGGGTGTCTGTTGTGGGGAGGGGAAGGGAAAGGAGTTTGTAAGCCACTCTGAGACTCTGAGTGAAGGGCGGGGTATAAATCCAATCTCTTCCTCCTCCTCCTTCTTCATTGGCAGTTCTTCTTTTGTGGTCTTTTATGGATTTTTTAAAATTAAAATTGTTATTTTATTTATATGGTCAATCACCTTCAGTTTCTAACAACCGAAAGGTGGCTAATCATAGAAACAATGTTAGAGTTGGAAGGGACCTTACA
>NW_015202840.1:0-898 GCF_001447785.1 Gekko japonicus | reverse complement strand
GCAGTGGGTGGGTGTTACGCTGAAAGTCCAAAATCATGGCTTCCACAGCAAGAACCTGGGTCTGGCAGACCCTGCTCTGAAGCACTAACTGCTACGCCTAGGGTAGCCAACTTCCAGTTGGAGCCTGAAGATCGCTGGGTATCACAACTGAACTCCAGACAACAGATCTCTTCCCCACTGGAGAAAATAACTGCTTTGGAGGGTTGGCTCTATGGCATTCTGTTCAGCTGAGGTCTCTTCCCTCCCCAAACTCTGGCTTTCTTAGACTAGCTTCCTTAGACATAGAATATCCAGGAATTTCCCAACCTGGAGCTGGAAACCCTAGTCAGGACCCAATGAGTTCCTCACAAAGGCCTTTGTCTTTTTACTGACATAACCCAGCTTGGTTGCCTACCAACAGCCACTGAGGGAAAAGTTAGTCCCACAGAGGAGCCAAGCAGGAGAAGTGTCTTTGTCAGGAGAGATAGTCGTTTGCCAGTTATTCTGACAGGGAACAGTGGCTGAAGTCGCAGTGGGTGGGGAAGAGGAGCAGACCCAGCACCCAGTCAATGGCACGCAAATACTCTTGAGGGGCAGCTGATGGGCCAATGGCTGATGAAGCACATTGCATAGCCAATGGGAGAACTGGAAATGGCCAATATGCTAAGAAGATTATTATATAGAGAATATTCTCACAACCAGTTCATCCTCGTAGCACTTTTGGCAATAATTAGATTTCCCTCATCCATTCATTTATGTTTATGGAATTTATGTTTATAGAATTTTATCCAGTCCCGTGTTGTATTCCTGGTTGATTCTGTTTCAGATAAGAATTTCTTTTTTTCTTTTTCTTTTTTTTAAATCTAGTTCTACTGTTGGATTCTGTGGAGTTTGTTGTAGCTTTAAATTGCTTCAGTGG
>NW_015202839.1:0-908 GCF_001447785.1 Gekko japonicus | reverse complement strand
CACAGAATAAATTATTTGCATCTTTTTGAGGTGTGCTTGGCATGCCATTTTAACATACTGGATCACAGTCAGGGGTGGGGGACATAGCTTGCTTCTAAACTTTTTGCCTGGGTTGGCCACATTGACTATTTGCTCTGAGTCCTGCCTAGGGATGGGGTCAGGTGAAGCCAAATGCTTATTTACTATCACAAGCCTCACAAGCCTCACAAGCCCAGCTTTCTGTGTTGCCACCTTCAAAGGTGAGGCAGGTGACAACCAAAGACAGGGCTTTTTCACTAGTGGCACCTTGCTTATGGAATGCCCTTCCTCTTGAGTCTTATCTGGTGCCTATGATGCTTTCTCTTAGGTGCCAGGGCAGAACATTTCTGTTCACCCAGGTTTTTAATTAAGGGGGTGATCTTTTAACTCTATTTTAGACTGGAAACTGTTATTTTAAACT
The DNA here is from genome assembly GCF_001447785.1 of Gekko japonicus. Lineage (NCBI taxonomy): Eukaryota > Metazoa > Chordata > Lepidosauria > Squamata > Gekkonidae > Gekko > Gekko japonicus. The sequence goes on along the minus strand of NW_015202839.1, from coordinate 469 downwards.
TAGTGGTCTGTTCTTATGGTCTATGTTTCTATGCTGGGTTGGATTTTTAATGCTGTATTTAAATCAATATTTTTTAATATTTTGTTTGTATTAGGGGAGGGTTTTGTTTGTTTGTTTGTTTACCAGCCATCCCATGTATGTTCCTGTAGAGATAGTGTAAAATCTTTCTAAATAAAATACTTCATGCAGTTGTGTTCTTACACTGCCATTTGGAGATCTGTCACTCATGTAATGGGGAAGGCAGTGCACTATGTACATGACCACACAGTGCTCTAGATAGATCATGTACTATAATGCCTTCCTCTCTGGTTCTGTGCATATGCCAACAGAAGTTACAAGCTGCTACCTTGGTGAATGCTGCAGGCTGTGAAAATGAAAAAGCAGTGTACATTGTTCTACCTTAGAAATATATCAGCAGTTCATAAGCATGGCTAATTGGAGTGACAGAAGAAAATAGAAGTTGCAAGGG
>NW_015202838.1:0-918 GCF_001447785.1 Gekko japonicus | reverse complement strand
TTCCATTTTTAGTTTTAAAAATACATTTTAAAAAAAGCAGAGAGGAAGAGGATATTCATTTTTAATTATATTTAAAATCATATTTTAAACAATACATTGCATTAACATAATACTGCACCACACCTTTTTTTTTTTTTAAGTCTAGCAAAAGTGACCATTCAGTTTCTAGGTATCTTCCCAGTGTCATTTAGGGCTGTAGGTGGCCCACACCATTTTCAGAACTCCAGAAACACTTGGCACGGCCGTAACTATTAGACAGCTTCAAACTGCCAGGTAATTATGTACGAGTTCACCACCTGTGATGCTCATTAACATTTGCATTCAGTTCTATATTGAGTTGCTAAATCAGATAATTTTTTTTTTAAATAATCCTGTCTGTGTCAGGGACAGGATACATCAAAAACGCTCAGCTGAAAACTGATCTCTATCTCGGGTAAATGCTCTCGCTAACAAAAAAGACAAATTGATACCATTCTGAGCTGCAGCCAGATTGCAATGATGCAAGCTTCTATATATGTTTTCATGCAAAGAAACAAAGCAGGGTTGCATCCAGCCAACTTTCCACTCACTGTTTCCCCTTTTCCCTCATTAGTCCCCTTTGCCATCCTACATGGCTTTTGTCCACGGAGATTCCAGGATTCCCAGGATAGCCTTTTTGCATGGTCAAAGGACCACCTGTCCTTCCTTTTCCACCAGCAGAAAAACTGGGTCCAGCCTCCCAGACATCTATGGACATCTAAAAGTCCAGCCTTAAATATTATGTCCAACACAGAGAACACAAACATTGCATGCCTTCTGTTTCACTTTTGTTGTTGTTCAGAAACAACAGTCAATAAATTAACAGCAAAGATGCATCAACTACCCCACACCCTGGTTTAACTTGAAACTAAAAGAATCTATCTATCTATCTATCTATCT
>NW_015202837.1:0-900 GCF_001447785.1 Gekko japonicus | reverse complement strand
TTCTTATCAAATTGTATTCACTTGTCTGAAACAATACCAAACCTAATATCTGGTAGTAGCAACAGACTAGATGGGCAATGCTTTCTCTCTTTCCTTGTGGCTACTCATAATTAGCCCAGAAATGTTACTTTTAGTCAAACATTAGTTTACTGACCAATAAGCCAGGCTTTGGAATCATTTCTCTTGAGTAATCAAGAAAACTGTCCTTCTCTCCTTCTGTATCTTCCAGTTGCTCCTGGATCAAGTCAAAGGGCATGGTGACAAAACTTAAGAGGGAAAGCAGCAAATGTATCTGAGAGGCTGGAGAAAATGATGGCTCAGAGGTGGGGGAAGGGATTACACAGCTTTGCTTTGTCTCCTGAGGAAATTCCTGGTGGGGGAGGAGCAATAACTAACCTGGCAGAGCTCATCCTTTGGCCATAGGATAAGTTCCAGGAAGGAAGTACAGAAATACAGAAACAGTAGTTCTCACAAATAGCAAAAGAGAAGGCTGGGCTGAAACGCAGCAGTATCCCCAACTAATGGAGAGATATATGCACAACTCAATCTAACTTCCAGTTTTCTATATGGCCAATTACGTTCTCAGGTGAATAAATGGAATACATCTACCACTGAAGTGAGATAAGGAGCAAGCATAATTGCTATCAAATCACCATTCCAAGTAATCAGAATTGCGACAAAGCAAACTAGTATACTTTCCATTGCACTAAGGACCCAAGGCTGGTACTGGAGTGTGCGGTACAAAAAGGATTACTTCGGTGCTAATCCTTTGTTCTGCTGGAAATAATTACTACTTTTATTCAGACTACTTAGAAGATGGGTCCTCGACACGGTGCTTGTCATGGCACCTGCGAATAACTTTCTTAGAGCACACCAAATGTTTTTAGAAAGTGGATAGGG
>NW_015202836.1:0-897 GCF_001447785.1 Gekko japonicus | reverse complement strand
ATTACTGTATTTATTCAAATGCAAGATAAAATTTCCCCCCAAATATGCCATCAAAAAGGGGGGGGGGTGTGTCTTAAATTCATATACGAGTTACAGTTATGTCCAATAATAAATATATTTTTGGGTAGAACACTAGGAGTCATCTTATATTCAGAATTACCTTCCTTTCTAGTAAATACAGTAATTAAAAAAATAACAGGATGGATAAATTTGGTCACACTAATAGATCTTTTGCCACAATGTAGTTTGTATATTTGCTCTTTCTAAAAGTTCTTTTAAAGTTCCTATTGCGAAACCGCAGTCATTTTTAAGTCTTTCCAAATAGTATTTTAAAGGAGTTATCAGAAACCAGAAGAGAAACCATGGAAAGCCTGTGCTTAAAAAGCTGTAAAATAATAAAATGGAAATTATTTGGAAAATACAATTAAAGAAACAATCTCTGTAGTTAGGATGTTCACTTAAAACTTGTACTTTTAAATTCTATTTATGTATTTATTGGTTTCAGCTTATATTCTGCCTCCCCATGAACAGGCTTAGAGCAAATGACAACAAAAGTTAAAACATTTCAGAGTAAGAATTAAAACACCACATAAAAATCATCCATAGTTAAGACAGATTTAAACTGAGCTATAAACAAAACAAAACAGATGGCAACAGCGGTTTAATATAGTAGCCACCAAACTATGGGTCTTCTCCTGATGGAACGTTTGAAGATGGAAGGTGTCAGCAGGAGAGGCTAATTTCTTTCTTCCTACATATGGTTTCTTTCTATATGTTCATATGTTATATATAGGTCAACAAATCTTAATTCACTAGCGTCAGTAGCTAAGCTTCCACGAATATTCAGTAAAATTTCCACTCCACACTGCACCGAAACAAAATAATGTATATTAATGC
>NW_015202835.1:0-909 GCF_001447785.1 Gekko japonicus | reverse complement strand
TGACTGATCCAAAATCATCCAGTGAGCTTTCACAAGATGGGGATTTGCATCTGGGTCTCTCAGACACTACTCTGCTCTAACTTCTACACCACACAGGCATAGGATTTCCAGCCTCCAAGTGGGACCTGGAGATCTCCCAGAATTACCAACTGAACAACACAGATCTGTCCCCCTGGAGAAAATGGCTGCTCTGGAGGATGGACTCTGTGGCATTATATTCAGCTGAGGCCTCTCTCCAAACTCTGCTCTCCTCAGACTCCACCACAAAATCTCTAGGAACTTCCCGACCTGGGCCTGGCAACCCTAGCCAGGCTTGGCCCCAATGAGTCCTCCTTCAAAGACCAAAAAAAAGGCCTGGAAAGAGGCCCTGCCCACTTTCCCTGACTTTTATTGATGGAACCAAGCCTTGAATACTATGGTTATCTAGCAACAGCCACTGAGAAAATCCATTGCTTAAAGCTGCAGGCACTCTGTTTATCATTTTGGGCTTTTAAAAACACCCTAATGTGTCATTTTTTAAGATTTCAGATTTTTCTGCAAACCTGGGGCATTTTCGAGGTTTGTAGAAAGAACTGTCTTGTCCATTCATGGCTCCAGTCACTGAATTTAAGTATACAAATGTTTGGCTGACTTTGCTATACTTAGCACATACATTAGGAAGCCTATTCCCCAAGAAATTTACCAAACACCAACATAAGTTTAAAATCTTTTTATTTACAATGAAATTAAATTTCATACATCACTCCGGACTTGAGAAGTATACATGATTTGAAGTAAATGAGGGGGTGAATTTAAATGAATTTAAGTGGAGCAGAAGTGGCCTTTGGCGGTGCAGTCACTCTGCCGTTCACTCTAAAGCAATTCACTTCAATTTGAGCCCATGTGAATAGATCATCTTGTTTGTGATAC
>NW_015202834.1:0-909 GCF_001447785.1 Gekko japonicus | reverse complement strand
TGGCTACGGCCAGGCTTAAATACCTGCAAGGCAGGGGAGACAGACACTCAGATCCCCCTCAGCAGGCACAAAGAGGCTTCCAGTCTTCCTCCCTTGCGACGCAGTTGTATTTTTACAGTGCTAAGATGAGCTTTGGAGGCTCTACCCTTTGTGCTCCCTTTCAAAATCAAGTTCATCCCTAATCGTCGTTATTGTCCCACCTATCCTACAGGCAGCCGGATACTACATGCCATTGCATGTTGACTAACAAATTCTGTTCATGTATTAAATTCCATTGCATGTCAGCTATCAAATACTGCCGGCTGTTTTTCTCTCTTGTGGATCTTTTCCTCCCACCTTCTTCCAACGAGCTCAGAACTATGTGTCACTCTTGCATCCTCCATCATATCCTCTGGACAATCCTGTAAGGCTAAGAAAGGGTGACTGGTGTGTCTACCAAGCTTTGTGGTAGAGATTCGAACTCCAGTCTCCCAGGACCTAGTCTAGCACCCTAACGCCTACACTACATTGCCTCAATCAAATATTGGCCTCCAGTGTCCTTTGGATGATAAAGTGTAATTAGATTTGCATACCAAACCTGGGGAGGGGTTGTGGCTCAGTGGTAGAGCATCTGCTTGGCATGCAGGAGGTCCTGGATTCAAACTTTGGTGTCTCCAGTTAAAAGGAACAAGTAGTAGGTGATGTGAAAGACCTCAGCCTGACATCTTTTGGAGCACCTCTGCCAATTTGAGTAGATAATACTGACATTTATAGACTAATGGTCTGATCAAGTATGAGGCAGTTTCATGTGCTCGGGTGTTCATCCTTCCTTTGAGGAGTCCAGGATGGAGGTTGTTGTCGTCAGCGTTGTCGTAATCATCATCATCTGTCAGTTTGTGCAGTATAGCTGCCTCCTCCTCCTCCTTCTTT
>NW_015202833.1:0-900 GCF_001447785.1 Gekko japonicus | reverse complement strand
TGTTGTAAGAACAAAATGGAATCATTCCCCTGAATGCTGAAGGATTCAAACGTGGTAAATGAACGCATTGATGTATATGGTCCAGCAAAGTGGGAGAAACACTGCAAGATGAAGGCCAAACCTAAAAAAACTACACAAGAACCCATTCTCTTGGCAGAGATTACAGCTACAAAGCTGCTAACAAGATTCTCCAGTATCTTTGTGGCTACTCTACAAGGACACTTGCAAGAACCTTCATACTTGACCTGAGCTCCAGGAACTTGTTTAGGAAAAATGGCATTTCACTAGACGTTCCCCCCCCATCACATATTCAGGTACAGTTCTCTAAAAACAGGCCTCACCTACTCACCTTTTCCTACTTAAAAAAAATGACTATTTCCTGAAGGAACCATGCTTCAATTAATCCTGTCACGTAGCTGCATTGGTCTGAAGCAGTAGAACAAAATGTAAGTCCAGTGGCACCTTTAAGACCAAGAAAGTTTTATTCCCGGTATAAGAAGCAGGTACACTTCTTCAGATACAATGAAATGGAATCGCCCCACTTCAAAGAACAAGATGCTGTAACGTCGCCTCCATGCCTGAGAGGAGACGGATGGAGTGTAATGGCAGGGTCTCAGTTAATTACTCTCAGCATCCGCAGCCATGTGCCCATCAGTCTCCAGTTTTGACATATTTATTTCCTTCGCCATGTCCCCCCACCCCAGAATTAAACCCAAACAAAGGGTAACCATAAAAACTAAGCTTGTTATTCCTGTTTGGTCCTTGAATCTGTTTAAACATCTTCATTATGCTGTATGCCAATTTACTCCAAACAGTAGCTATGACCTTCATTGCTGTATGCTAATTTACTGCTCATTCTCTACCTGTATGCCTTTTCCAGTGTATCTGAGGAAGTGTGTT
>NW_015202832.1:0-888 GCF_001447785.1 Gekko japonicus | reverse complement strand
AGTTGCGGGGGACCGGAGATCCGTTCCCCTTCCTTCCCCCCCCCTCTCCCTCTTTCAGTTTCTTGGGCTTGTGGTTGGGCCCTGAAGCTGGTAGCGTGCCCGTAGAGTGGCCATTTTAGGGCGCGAGGAGCCATTTTGTTGCTAGGGGCAGCCGGCTAGTTGCTGGAGGCGGCCATTTTAGGTGGTTTTGGGCCGGTGGATTTGCCTGGGGCTGCGTGGGGCTTGGGCCTCGTTTGGCGCACAGCTGTTGCTGGGGACTTATTTTTCCAGGGGAGCTTGTCTGGAGGATAGCTTATTTGGGGCTAGCTCCTGGAGTTGGTGAGTTACAATGGGTCCCAAGAAAAGCGTGGGTAAGGGAAAAGGAAAAGGAAAAGGGAAACAGCCGGCTCCAAAAGCCCCGCCTAAAAGGCCTGCGCCTGCCCTTTCCTCTTCAGATGAGGAGGGGGGGAAAGAGGTCCAGAAGGCTATTTTAGACCGTTTGCTAGCGTTGGAACAGGCTTCTGGGTTATCCCACCCTCAACTATCTCTGGGCCAGGGGGGAAGGAAGGAAACCCAGTCTTTGGCTACAAAGCGTTTTCAGGCGGAGGTCTTGACTCGCTTATCTTTGGTTGAGAGCAGGATTCCAGGCAGCGGGTCTGATGGCGGTGGGCCAGATCAGCCCGATGACGAGCAGCCAGGACCATCCAATACCGGGCCTTCACGGAGTGCGGAAGACAGGTCTGCCCACGGCCAATCAAAGGAAGCCGCTGGTAAGTTGGCGGAAGGCAGCATGACTAATGCATGGCCTTGGGGGCCTTGTGGGGCTCCCGCCCCGCCGGGTTCCAGTGCACACACTGGTAGGTATGCTCATGCTTCACCCCAGCAGGGACCTTGGACGCCAGTTAACCA
>NW_015202831.1:0-947 GCF_001447785.1 Gekko japonicus | reverse complement strand
TTATCAAATGCAAATAATGCTGCCGCTTGGGAAGAAAAACAAATAAACTAGAAAATCCATCTACTAATTTAGAAATGAGTTCTTTTATTGGGGGAGGGGCTGTGGCTCAGTGGTAGAGCCTCTGCTTGGCATGCAGAAGGTCCCAGGTTCCATCCCCAGCATCTCCAGTTAAAAAGACCAGGCGGGAGGCGATGTGAAAGACCTCAGCCTGACCCCCTGCCAGTCTGAGTGGACAACAGTGAACGTGAGCTGCTGCCAGCCTGAGTGGACAAGACTGAACTTGATGGACCAAGGGTCTGATTCAGTATAAGGGTTCGTGTGTGTGTCCCACATTCATTCCCCAGCATCTCCAGTTAAAACAACCAGGCAATTGGTGATGAGACTTTGGGGAGCCACTGCAAGTCTGTATAAAAGAGGAAAGGCATATAAACCTCCAGAAAGCCAGGATTTGGGTGGCTATCTTGAAGGGTGTGTGTGTGTGTGTTTATCAATTTACACACAGAGACACGCATATATGAAACAGCTGCCACCAGAGGAGTAGGTAAGATGCAAGCCTCTCTGAGGTGCAGGCCTCATGCCAGAGATGGAAGAAAATGCGGCTCTTTTGGTTGATGGGAATTGTGACTGAGCCATGGACTGAGTATCACTGGTCTAAGCCCCTTTCATTGTGGAGATTTAAGGGGAAAGTCGCATTCTTGCAATAAGCAAACGTATAAGGGAAAAGACGCATTTTTGCAATACACAGGTCTAGTGACTTATTTTTTCAAAAAGTAGGCTGGAAATTGAGTGACCGCAATCCATAGATCGTTATAACCTTGTAACAATAGATAATTAAATTTAAAAAGAACTGGGAAAAGCAAAGGGGGGGGGTGGATGCTGTCAGGGGAGGGCAGGGCATAGAAACTACAGGAAAACCTACCATGTAGAATCCCCCATTCATCATCGTG
>NW_015202830.1:0-895 GCF_001447785.1 Gekko japonicus | reverse complement strand
ATATCTTGCTGGCTCAAAGTGCTGCAAAATTGCCGCAATGCACTTTGCTTAGAAAAACGTAGTATGACAACACAGCAAAATATTTTGAGAAAAGACAGCACAAGGCTTGATTAATTCAACCAGGACTTTGTGAAGGGCCACGGGGAGGGGGCAAGGGAAACCTTTTCTGAACATAATTTTGAAGAAGAGGCTCTGTACCTCTTTTCCTTCACCAGGAGTCTTGACACAAAGTCTTTTGCTTCTTCTGACACTTGCTCAAACGCTTCTGCATCGAAATCCCAGCTACAGTTCACAATGTAATTCATCGTCTCTGCGTCCGTTTCTCCAAGGAAAGGCGATAAACCACTGAGCCTGAGACAGTCAAAGGAAGATCCTGTATAGAGATGCTTGTTCTTGTGTGTAACATAACTCTGGCAGGCAATATTTTGTCAAAGATTCATTAGCTGAGCGGAAAGTTAGAAGGTCCCCAAAGTACTCACAGGCAGGGTAAGACCAGTGAACTTCGTAACCCACCTAGAACACTGTTGGTGCAATCCTAAAAACATTTTCCTGGGACTAAGCCCCATTGAATAGACTGAAGTCTAATTCTGAGTAGACCTCACCCTTTTTGAACACATGAAGTTGCCTTCTGCTGAGTCAGGCTATTGTTCCATCAAGGTCAGTCTTGCCGACTCTGACTGGCAGCAGCTTTCTAGGGTCTCACCTCCAACCTGATCCTTTGAACTGTAGATGCCGGGGATTGAACTTGGGACCTTCTACATGTCAAGCAGATGTTGTACGACTGATCCAATGTGGCCCCTCCCACCAAGTAGGTCTTTCTCATTTATGCTATCGCAACTTGTTTTTAACAGCTTGTTTTTAGGCACAGTTTTATAAAAGAGGGGCCGTCAAAAAC
>NW_015202829.1:0-910 GCF_001447785.1 Gekko japonicus | reverse complement strand
CTCCTTCCGCCTCAGGGGATGTAGCTCCTATCCTAGGGAGAGGGGTAAGAGACAGAATCGAAAAGGGACCAAAGAGCGAATCCTGCCCCACTCCCAGACTCTGCACCCTTCCATCAGCAGACCTGGAGGAATAAGAAAGTCTCTGGATAAGGCCAGATATCAGTTTGAATTGGATATACCTGGAGGGAATCCCCTCACCTGTCCTGCCTGCCTCTTCTCCTCTGCCTGACTCAGGAGGAAACCTTCGGCCAGGGCCACCGCCTGGGAACTGGTCTCCGGCCCACACCCTCTGACCCAGCCCTGCATTTCCTGGGGCAGGAGAGCCAGGAACTGCTCCAGGACCACCAGGTCCAGGATCTGCTTCTTGGTGTGCCTCTCAGGCTTCAGCCAGTGGTTGCAAAGTCCATGGAGCTGGCTGCAGACCTCTCGGGGCCCATCGGCCTCACGGTAGCGGAACGGCCGGAACCGTCGGCAATGTACATCTGGAACTGCAGTGAGCTGAGAGTGGATCTCTGGCACCGGGCCTTCCCCGAATTCATCACCACTCCCAGCTTGGGCGGGATGTGGGTCTTTCCTTGCTGTCTTGCCAGTTCCAGGTCCTTCCGGGTTCTGCTCGTCCATCTCTCTCCCCCCTTCTTTTGGGTCACTCCTGATGGTGTAGAGATGCCTTCAGTCACTTGGCTACGAAGAGGGGCTTCACTCTGGCCGGAGGGCGGGAGGAGAGACAGAGACAGTCACATAGGAAATCAAAGAGGACGGAGAATCGCCCCTGAGCATCACAAACCTTCACAAGCTCAGGAGACACACGAGAATTGCCCTGGTGGATCAAAACAGAAAGGTTGGTAGACCGGCTTCAATATCATTTCTCTATACTACAAATGAAGCTGTTTCAGATATGCCTCCGTGGTCC
>NW_015202828.1:0-924 GCF_001447785.1 Gekko japonicus | reverse complement strand
TATATTTAATCCCATCTGGTAACATATTTGGTAAACATACTTCTGGATCTAACTTCAAATCTATTTCGCTTATCTCTAATATTAATTTACAGTTTTCCAAAATTTGCAAATCTTTTCACATCTCCACCATGTATGATAGTATGTGCCGATGTTTTTATTACATCTCCAACAGTTCCCTGAGACATTTTTATAGCATTTAGCAATCTTGTCAGGAGTCCAGTGCCACCTATAAAGCATTTTAAATATGTTTTCCTTATACATTGTGGCTCTTAACAATTTTGTTGATTTCCACATTTTGGTCCATTTTTCTAGATTTATATCATGCCCCAGATCCTTCATCCAAGCTTTTCATACAGCCCCGTCTTGATTGGAAGCATTCATGCCACTACTTGGAAAGGTGGACTGCCTGGCCGTGTGCCTCAGGGAGGCCTCTCCCCTCCCTAAACCTGACTCACCCAGGCTCCAACTCCAAATCTCCAGGTGTTTTCAGACCCGGAGTTGGCACCACTAGCTGGGGGGGGCAGGCATGAATGGGTCTCAGAACACGATCAGGAAGGGGAGGCTGAGCGGACTCGTTCTCCCCCTCCCAGGAGCTGCTGGGCAGACCGAAACGAAAGAGCCGGCTTCGGGCCCTGTGCCTGACTGCCGCAAGATGGTGGTGGCCGTGGTCACTGGCATGGGTGGTTTCAAAGGGGGCCTGCCAGGCAGATTCGTGGCTCTCAGCCAAGAAGTCTCACACCCTAACCTACCTCGCAGGGTTCGTGAGGATAAGATGGAGGAGAGGAGAGTTATGTAAGCCACCTGGGGTCCCCATTGGGGAGGAAGGTGGGGTGTGAAAGAAACAAACCTCCATGTGCAGAAGCAAACTATCTGTGAGCAGAAGAGGCAGGCTGTTCCTTCCTGCCTGGGCAGAGAGAGAGAGAG
>NW_015202827.1:0-930 GCF_001447785.1 Gekko japonicus | reverse complement strand
GGGCTAGCCTGGACCATCCAAGTCAGGGGTTTTCATCAGTACTGTTAGATATATTAATGGTCAGTGCCCTGGGCTTACTGAATGCAATGAAGAATATGTTTTGCAACATAGCAGCAGCAACAGCTGTGGTGTATCTGTAGGAGATAGCAATATTCGGAGGCTCTACATTCCTTCTGGAGAAATCTGAATTATTCTGCCATGGAACGATGGAGTAGATTTATGCTAGAATGTTCAGGTCTGCGTTGGAATTTGGTAGCAGATTCTTCAGTAGTGCTCTGGAATTAACTGCATGAAATTGTGGTGGCCGGGCACGTTTTGCATATTGGGAGTTCCATGGCAACATGGGAGTTGTAGTATTTAACAGAAGGAGACTTTTGTATGCATCCTCACACATGGATACTTGGGCCACACGTGCAAGATTGCATTTATTATGAAAATTACAAGGGGAGGGGCTGTGGCTCAGTAGTAAAGCATCGATTGGCATGCAGAGGATCCCAAGTTCAATCCCCGGCATCTCCAGTTGAAAGGAACTGGCAGTAGGTGATGTGAAAGACCTCTGCCTGAGACCCTGGGGAGTCACTGCAAGTCTGAGCAGACAAGATGGACCAAGGGTCCAAGCGAGCTTCTTGCATTCATGTGTGTACTTCGGCCTTCTTGGTATGTATCCTACCTCTCCGCTGAGCAAAGTCTGAAGGTTTCCACGAGCCTAAGTAGCCTTACTCCAATTTACGTAGTTCTTCCTCCAATGGAACAGCCACCCCTGTTGGCAGAAGGTTCTTTAGGTTAGAGGAGTTTCCTGGGCAGTCATATCTGTGCTACTTTCCCCGCCCGTGGCCCCACCCCACCTATCCCTGAAGCAAGGTCCTTAACTAAGATAAGAGGAGGAATGCCCGGAGTGTAATCGCACTCTCATTTCTCTGCTTAATGTTC
>NW_015202826.1:0-928 GCF_001447785.1 Gekko japonicus | reverse complement strand
CACAGCTTAGAGAGAACATTGCCCCCCCACCCACAGGTCATTAAAAATTAAAAGCAGAGTTAAAGATATGTACAAGACATAAAGACACAAATCAAAACATTTATGAGGAAGGAGGGATTACTGAGGGAACGCCAAAGAAAAAAGAAGTTTTCACCTACTGGCAGAAGACGGCAACAGAAGAGGGCAGGCACATCTCCCTGGGAGAGAGTTTCACAGCTTTGGTGCCATAACCAAGAAAGCCGTCTCCTAGGTTGGCACCCACCCAATCTCAGAATGTGGAGGTGCTTGAAGCACGGTCTCCAAAGATTACTGTAGAGATTGGGTAGGTTCATAAGGAGTAGGTGGTCCTTCAGGTTCCCAAACTGTATAGGGCTTCGAGGGTGAAGACCAGCACTTTGAATTGTGCCCAGAAACAAATTGGGAGCCAGTGTAGATGGGCCGAGATGATATACCCCTACGACACACTCCTGTCAACATCCTGCCTGCAGCATTCTGTACCAATTGATGTTTCCAAACACTTTCCAAGGGCAGCCTCAGGTAGAGAGCATTGCAGTAATCTAATGTAGCTGTAATCTGCCCAGGAAAGGCTGCAGCTGGTTAACCAGTTGCAGTTGGTAAAAGTCATTCCTGGACACAGCTGCCACCTGCTTATCCAGCAGTAGGCCTGGGTCCAAGAGCACCCCCAGACAACAGACCTCTTCCTTCAAGGGAGTGCAGTCCTATCCCAAACAGGTGACACCTTAAATCCCTGGTCAGAGCTCCTGCCCACTAGGAGCACTTCCGTCTTGTTGGGATTAAACTTCAGTTTATTAGGCTGCATCCCCTTAAGAACTGCCTCCAGGTGCAGGTTCAGGGATCAGCTGGAAGAGTAGGATAGATAGGATCCAGTTCCTGCTCTGAATATCTAAAGATCTTTTGTGTTGGAATC
>NW_015202825.1:0-1067 GCF_001447785.1 Gekko japonicus | reverse complement strand
ATCAAGGACTTCGCGAAGCCGTGCTAATGGGATAACGACCCAGCACGCTACTTGTCCGTTGGACCATAAGCTCTGCACCTCTGACTATGTTTGGCTCCTGTTTTCCCAGTTCCTGACTCCAGTCCGCGTGTTGACGACCCCTCTGGCTCTTGATCCTTGGCTACACTTCCTGACTTCGATACTGGCTCCTTTCTACGTTTGGACTCTGACTACCGGTAACGTTTGACTACGGATTGGCTTTGTGTGATTGGGACTTTTGCTCGGACTCTTTTGATCTCTCTGCCTTGACTCTTGGACTGGACTGTAAACTCTCCCTCCCTGCCTTGCCCCACCGTCCCTGTCATGACACAGAGGCTGAAATTCCAGCCAAGCCGCATGTGGGATGGGGGAGGTTGGGAAGTAAGGTTACCATTTCCTGGTTGGGTAATACCTGGAGATTTTGGAGGTGGAACCTGGAGAGGGCAGGGATGTCTGAAGGGTATAAAGCCACAGAACGCACCCTCCAAAGTAGCCGTTTTCTCCAGGTGAATAAATCTCCATCATCTGGAGAACAGTTGTAATTCCAGGAGATCCCCAGGTCCCACCTGGAGTTTGGCAACTCTGCTGGGAGGTTCCATTGCCTCTGAAGGCTCAACTTTGGAGAGAGCCAGTTTGGTGTAGTGGTTAAGTGCGCAGACTCTAATCTGGGAGAACTGGGTTTGATTCCCCACTCCTCCACTTGCACCTGGCTGGATGACCTTGGGCAAACTGTAGTTCAGGCACAGCTGTCCTTGAAAAAGAGCAGTTTCTGTCAGAGCTCTCTCAGCCCCACCTACCTCACAGGGTGTCTGTTGTGGGGAGGGGAAGGGAAAGGAGTTTGTAAGCCGCTAAGATTCCTTCGAATAGTGAAGGGTGGGGTATAAATCCAATCTCTTCTTCTTCTATGGGGAAGGGAGTGCTTCCAATAACAGCCGCAAGCTGTTAACGGATGCTTGCAGAAGGCAAGTTTAATTCTCTGCTAAAGATTTTTTTTTAAGAAACAGTTTAATTAGAGGTATTACATTCAGTGTGCTTTTCAATATAATCTC
>NW_015202824.1:0-912 GCF_001447785.1 Gekko japonicus | reverse complement strand
TCTCTAATGCTACCTGCTCTGGTTTTCTGGCTCTTCATGTTTTGCTGCTTGTTGTAGTGCTTCAAAATCCTGTGAAAACTAATTTACATCTATCATATTCTTATAGTGTCTTTAACTGCAGCCTTATTAAAAAAGATGTTCAGTTTCCAGCTAAATTAATTATCATATGGCATCATGTGTAGTATAACCAGGAGATCTAAAGGTTGTCTGGCAGCCTTAAGTTCTAACTTTTGTGGAGAGCTAGACTTATTTTTTGGGCTGAGAGAGCTCTGAAAGAGCTGTGACTGACCAGCTTTTGTACACCACTGCAGATAGGGATTGGGGCTCAGGGGAGGAGCCTCTGCTTGGCATGCAGAAGATCCCAGGTTCAGTCCCTGACATCTCCAGTTAAAAGGACCAGGCAATAGGTGATGTGAAAGACTTCTTCCTGAGACCCTGGAGAGCTGTCGCCAGTCTAAGTAGACAATACTGACTTTGATGGACGTAAGGCAGCTTTGTGTGTGTATGTTTATGGGTGTGTGATACCTATAGTTTCAAAACAGAGAGATTTTTTTGCTGCCGATTAAAAATGTCCCCCTCCCTAGGCTGGAGATAATGCAATATGTGCTATAGGTTTGGAGTGGACAGGTTTTTCTCAGTTTACTGAGCCTGGTTGATAGAAGCTGGTGGGCTTGTTCCTATGGAACACACAGACTGAGTCATTGCTTTCCTTTGATTTTAATTCGCCTTTCTCATTTGCCGCATTGTTCCTCATGTGAATGAAGCATCGGGAGGCTGCTTTGAGCACAATTTGCTGAACAAAGCGGCATTGCCTCCTCCAATCCCCACGTTGCCCCATTTTGCAGGAAGTCTTTGCAATTAATTACTATAGCAAAGTTGTTTTCATGGCAAAATGGAAATTTACACCTCCTC
>NW_015202823.1:0-926 GCF_001447785.1 Gekko japonicus | reverse complement strand
TTCCCCCGCTCCTTCGACTTCGTCGGCATAGATGGTATCTGAGGCTCCCAATGTCAAAACACGTCGGTACCGACACACTTGTAGCACACAACGTCATCCTCCGCGTCTCAATGTTCAATCTGTCGATATTGACGACCGAGACTACAGGGACGGTTCTCACAGACAGCCTATTGCTCTGTCTCCCAGACGTCCACAGTCCAGAAGTCAATCCCCCCGAGTCTTTATGCCCCTTCCTCCACCGATATCGTGGGATCAACGACAGTTGATATACCTGTACGGGGCTTATCCACCACCCATCCCGTGGTTGACTCCGGCGGGCTATTCTGATTGGGATCACCATTCGTCCCGCTCTGTTCACAGATTGAGTCGCCCCACAAGTCCAGACCTTCGGCATCTCTGTCTTGTCCTCCTGCAGACAATCCTTCCCATCATGGTATGGAACCAAGTCGTCCTCCCACTCCTCAGGTCACTCCAAACCCTGTAGTTCCAACAAAACCCATAACCTGTCAAGAGGATACTTTGGTCCAAATACCACACCAGGACTCCACTGACTCCATGGAGGAAGACTCGGATACGGAAGCATCCTTACCATAAATCTCCCAACCTCTCCTTACCATAAATCTCCCAACCAGGATGTCGCTGAGGTCTTACCCATATCCCCATCTGACAACCTTACATCGTATACAGATTTAATAAAAAGAATGGCCCACTCTTTAGGCCTCTCTGTTGTCCAGCAACATCCACAGGCAACATATGCGGTTTATGATATAGTTCAGCTTGATACCTCTTCCACCTTGGCATTGCCTATGTCTTCTGTCCTTCTGCAAGCGACAATGACACCATGGCTAAAATCTTCATCTGCCCCTGTGTCCACGAGACAACTGGACCACATGTAGAGTCCAGGAGGCAGATGCTGAATTCCTCTT
>NW_015202822.1:0-910 GCF_001447785.1 Gekko japonicus | reverse complement strand
TTTCACACACAAATGCTTCTGTCCCGTTCTGTACCTGTAAACCACTTCCAAGTAGTCTTCAGTTTCTTCTCCTGGATCCGAAACGCTTTTTCCCACCATTTTTCACTCGCACGGGCGATCTCCGGCTTTTTTTTAACGTTCTCTTTAGAGCGCTATAGCACTATAACAAAACAGCAAAACAGCATTATACCAACCCCATTGGGACGCCTAGAGTGTTGTGTTATAGCGCTATAGCGCTCTAAAGCGAACGTGTAAAAAAAAAAGTTGGAGATCACCTGCGCAGGCAAAAAACGGCAGGAAAAAGCGGGGAAAAGCAGTGCAGTCTGAAATGGCAAACCGCTTCAGATCCAGCTGTTTACCGGTAGGGGAAAGCCATGTGTGAAATGGCAGCCCTATACCGTACAGATCAAAAACGGCTTCAAACCGGCTTAAAAAGGGTAATGTGAAATTCCTCCAAATCACAGCTTTCCCGGCTGCGAGTTTAAAATAAAATAAAAACGTAGAAGCGGGGAGAACTTTTCCCGGAAAAGCTGGTACCGCCGACGTACCCTCAGTCTTCACTGTGCCCTGGGGGACTTGGCAAGCACAAGATGGCCAAAGAGGGAAACGAAGGGAGAAACGAGTTTTTTTTTTTTTAAAGGGCAATAAAAGTAATCACGGCTTTGTTGGTGTCTCGACATGGGGATAACGTGGGAGCCCAACCCAGCCGTAAAACTGGCAGGAAGGCAATGTCGGGCAGGAGCAGAGGAGGAGAGAAAAGAGGGTTGAGACCCATGAGCATTCCTTTTTTCGATTCAAGGTTGACTCGGGTGAGAGAGAAGAAAACTCCGCTGGCCGTCCTGTAAACGAAGGGTACCTGGGGCCACCAGCTCCGGATTCAAAAACACCTGGAGATTTGGGGGGTGGAACC
>NW_015202821.1:0-913 GCF_001447785.1 Gekko japonicus | reverse complement strand
ATCCAATGAATGTGGAAAACACAGTGCAGAGAGGGCAAAAAAGGAAAGGAAAAAACAAGAGCACTGAAATATGAGGTAAAAATACATTAAGGTCACTATCCTATGTTCAGTTACTTGCAAGTCGCATTGGAATAAAAGGGACTGAGTTCTGAAATGTAGATGGAGAAGAACTGGCTGGCTGGTTGAGCTGCAGGATTAGTTTTCTCTGCTAAATCTGTGGATGGGTTATTTAAATGATCACTGCATTGTACTGGCTGGTTAAAGGCATACTAGGCAAAATAGCTCCTTCGTTACTACTCTATCTACAAGTAGTACAAATTCCTTAGTAACGTATATTCCAAAGTTTCTTAAACCACTGATATACTCTGTGATCAACTCTGCCAGTATCCAGCTGAGCACTGTGCAGATCACTACATGAAAAGTTTCCATAAAGATTTTCTATGCACTGAAGCGGCTCCACATTATTTCTTTACTGAATTCTGCTGTGAGAGAAAGAGACGACATCCCAAAACATCTGGATAATTTTAATTCTGGTGAAGAGTTGGACTTGCATGGCAGATACAGCAAATTTTAAGAACATGACATTGTAATAAATGCCCTTTAGGCTCCTGACCTCCAGCCAACTTCGATACCATGGCTGCTCACATACTCACTAAATGCAGGCCCCAAAACAGGCCAGAAGTAGAGAGTAAGTCATCGCACACATATACAAATCCAGACTAGAGCGTTTAACTAACCCACTCATGCACTAAATTTCATTCACTACAGGATATTCTGTTCCAAAGCAGTTGCATATGTTTCACTTCAGAGCTTCCTGTGATTAGGGTTCAGTGGGTTGTGTCCTCCTCCACTCTGCTCAGCAAGTCTGTGAGCACAAGGGTGTGTCCTGCCAACACAAGAGGCTCCTCTTGCC
>NW_015202820.1:0-1097 GCF_001447785.1 Gekko japonicus | reverse complement strand
CTCATTTTCCTTGCTTTTAAGATCCTGTCCCTTCGGGGAGGAGGTCTGTCCCACGTATGTTTTGCTCCCTCTAGTGGTTGATTTGATTTTACATTGATGTAAAGGTAAAAGGTAAAGGTTCCCTTGCTCGAAAGCCAGTCGAGTCGGACTCTAGGGTTGCGGTGCTCATCTCCGTTTCCAAGCCGAAGAGCCAGCGCTGTCCGAAGACGTTTCTGTGGTCATGTGGCCGGCATGGCTAAACACCAAGGCGCACGAAATGCTGTCACCTTCCCACCCAAGTGGTTCCTCTTATTGCAATTTCTTGCTTTCGAACTGCTAGGCTGGCAGGAGCTGGAACCAGTGATGAGAGCTCACTCCGTCATGCGGCACATTCGGGTCTCGAACTGCTGAACTACTGACCTTCCACAGCCTGCAGTTCAGCGTCTTAACCACTTGAGCCACCGCAGCTCCTTACATTGATGTATGTCCAGCATAAAACCCTGCCATTTATATGCCAGACATAAACCCATGTAATATCAAATTGACCACTAGGGGGTACAAAACATGTGTGGAACAGAAGAAAAAAACCCCAAAGGAACAGGAACTTACAAGTGAGGAAAATGAGAATGCGGGAAAGCCTGAAGTTTGTTCATTATATCTCACTGAGCACTGAGGTCTACCAACCAGGGGAGGAACGCACAGGAACGCACAGGAACGGAGTTCCGGCTGGCTCCCAAGTTGCCCACGCCCAGCAGGAACTCATTAGCATAATAGGCCACACCCAACAGCAGGAACTCATTAGGATTGGCTACACTAGGGGTGTGTGGCCTAACATGCAAAGGGTTCCTGCTACAAAAAAAAGCCCTGGGTTTGGACCACAAACAAGGTAAACAGAATAAGGAGCAAAAGGCGGGTGTGGCTGGATGACCACACTTCTGGTAATGTGTGGTGTGGCGTAATAGGCTAATGAGCTGCTCTGTCAGGGGTGTGGCCTAATATGCTAATATGTTTCTGCTGTTGGGTGTGGCCTGTTATGTTAATGAGTTCCTGCTGTGCTTTTTCTACAAAAAAAAGCCCTGCTACCAACCAACACCTTTTGATGGTCCCCGGCCCCAGGG
>NW_015202819.1:0-921 GCF_001447785.1 Gekko japonicus | reverse complement strand
CCTCCCGAAGGAGGGGTTGGGAGGGGGGGCGTGCAGACGAAGACTGGTATTTTTGGGTTCTGGCGGAACTGAATCCTGTATCCATTTGGTCAAGATGGAGAGGACCCATTGGTCCGATGTTATTGCACACCATACATGGAGGAAAGGAGAGAGGTGGGTCAACATAAAGTTGGGAGCTGACTCGGGGATAGGGAAGTCAAAAGTCCTGCTTGGAGGCTTGTTTGGGCTGCTTGGCACGAGGTTGCTGTTGAGTCGTGCCGAATTTTGGCTTCTGGTAGCTCTGCCTCTGGGATCCAGAATAAGTCCTTGGACGCCACCTAGGTTCTGGAGATTGGTGAGTCTGATTTCGCCGCTGCCAGGGCCGTGGCCATGTGCAAGACCGTTGAGGCTGTCTATTTGAGGACGACACTCCCAGTGCCCTGGAAGCTTTAATGCTCTTATCAAGCTCTTGGAGGGAGGAGTCGGTGTTGGCATGGAACAGACCGAGCCCATCAAAAGGCATGTCTTCAACCTGTGATCTAGTGTCAAACGAGAGGGCAGTACTTCGGAGCCACGAATGGCGTCTTAAAACGAGTACCAAGATGGCGGCGCCGCAGGTGTTTGTGCTTACACGCCTGCGGAGAGAGATTAAAAACAAACAAACACAAGCAAGAAATAAGCCAAAAAACCAACTTCTTGGCTTTAGCAACCAGCTGAGCCAGCACCATTGTGCTCCAGGGCGCTTAGACCGTGGTGTTATTTGGAACAACCTATGCCCCACAGCTGAAACCGACGGTGGTGCCGGGCCTATCCGCCGAAGCGTATCCCCGAGCTGGCGTGGAGACGCGGCTGGAGACGCAGCCGGGGGGCGCGGTTGGGGACGCGGCTGATGACAGCTCCCCTGGGGCGGCGACCGGAGCGGAGACTTACCAGGAGCGAGCT
>NW_015202818.1:0-937 GCF_001447785.1 Gekko japonicus | reverse complement strand
AAGATGGACTTGGCAACCCTATCCCTCCCAAAGACAGGTCATGAACAGGATATGGTGAAGGACATAGTGAGGGCAAGAGAAGAACAGGTGCTGTCCTCAGTCGTGGGCCTGGTGGAACATCTGTTTTGCACTCCCTGCAGAACTGAACTAAGTCCTGCAAGGTGCAGATGTCACTAGGCAGAGCATTCCACCAGGCTGGGGCCAGGGCTGAAAAGGCCCTGGCTCTAGTTGAGGACAGCTGGACATCTCTTGGGCCAGAGACCACCAGCAAATTTTGATCTCCTGAGTGCAAGGCTCTTCTGGGGACATACCAGGAGAGGCGGTCCCACAGGTATGCTTGCCCCAGAGCATTAAGGGCTCTAAAGGTCAATGCTTAACAAAGAGTCAGAGATTGATTTCAGCAAGTGATTCAGCTTTAATTAACAATACTTAACACAACCAGAACAGAACAACCAGAACAACATTAGCACTGCAGCTGTGCTTCTTTTAAACTCTCCCGGTTAATGTAGCCATGCTTTACTGTACATAACAACCAATAGGATTGTAAGAATAATGTCCAATCACAGACGTTCCCTCTCAGGGAACTGGATGGTAGGTGATTGGTCAACTCTTCCTGGGCTACCAATAGGAATTGAGTGAATAGGATCCTTGCCCAGGACGAAGCTTTACATGGTGTTTCAATGAGTGAGGTCATACACAGTTTTCATTGAATTGAATGCACCACAAATGCCAAAACCTTGAAATGGATCTGGTACTCAACCTGGAGCCAGTACAGCTGGCGGAGCACAGATTGAATGTGTGCCAACATTGGGGCACCTGTAAGTACCCACGCCACTGCATTCTGGATCAGCTGTAATTTCTGGATCAGCTTCAAGGGCATCCCTATGTAGAATGAGTCACAGTGATCAAATCTCGAGGTGACCATTGCATGAATCAC
>NW_015202817.1:0-930 GCF_001447785.1 Gekko japonicus | reverse complement strand
TTACTACAGAAATGGTTTTCTGCCTTCAACCTTTATTTCTCAAATGGTAAAAATTAGCATGGAGCGCAGCAGTTTGCAATTCTTTCTCTAGCGTTGGGTATACTTGTCTATTTGTGTTACAGAAGATGGAGATATTTGTGTTTTTAAGTTGCATACATATTCCAGATAATAGAACTTGAGTTATAAATGATGTGTTTTTAGCTGTTAAATCAGTAAAAAGAAGTTTAGGTTTAGTAGGCTTGACTCGACTGTGCGACTGAACAATGAACAAGGATTGCATATTTTAATGCCTCACCCCGATGTCACCGTATGCCTTCAGGTTTCCCCCCCCAAAGGCTTCAACATTTCTGGAAGTTTTACATTTCTAGGGGGGCAACAGTGAGGAGTGGAAACTGAATGAAATCACTCCCACCTCCTCCATTTTGCTGAAGGACATGGAACAAGCTTTCCATTAGAAGAAGAGGGATAAGGGTTCAGCTTTGCACTGTGCCCCCCTCTGTAGTACAGTGCCTTGTGCCTCATGGGCAAATTGGCTTTTGGGAAACATTAGGGGCTGCCGGAGGAAAGGGGCAGATGAAGAAAGGTCTGCCGAAAGTCCCTGTTACAGGTTGTAGGACTCAACTCTTGAATTAGCCTTCGTTTATTTCTGCTGTAGTACCATTCTAAGCCAAGTGGCTACCCTCCTAAGGCAATTGTCTTAAAAGGGTGTAGCTCCACTTGGGATGGCACTGCTGATGTCATATGCTATCCTTATAAGATGGTAGGGGGAGGGTAGTCATGCTTGTGGCATTTTTGTGTCATCTAGGGTTTTCCTGGACCACACCATAAAGGTAAAGGTTTCCCTTGCTCGAAAGCCAGTCGAATCCGACTCTAGAGAGTGGTGCTCACCTCCATTTCTAATCCGAAGAGCCAGCGCTGTCCAAAGGCGTT
>NW_015202816.1:0-939 GCF_001447785.1 Gekko japonicus | reverse complement strand
AGTGTGGAGAGGAGAAACAGCCTCTTTCTCTCAGATTTTAGCACTGGTTAAAACAAAATATCCTGGGGACTCAATAGCCTTAAACAATCATTACAGCAATGACCCTCATGCCAGCCACAATATAAAGAATCTTGACTCGGTTATGGAGTATTACCATAAGTTTGAAGGGTTTAAAGGCACTTCCAATAGAACTGGGGGGGAAACAAACAGAAATAAAGTTTATTAAAGCAGAATGAACATGAACAAGAAATCTGCTTGTATCCTACCATTTTGCGCTGTGAAGTTTGAAACCTTCTTCTAGTAAAAGGGGACTTCCCCCAACAGAACACCCTCAATGTAGACTTAGTCATGACACAGGACAGTAGAGCCTCTTTTGGGTTAAAAACTATTTAAATAAGAGGAAGCAAAAAGTAGAAATACATAGCATTCACAATAAAGGGAAATAAGCAGGCCAGGTACTGTGGCTGAAACTATTTAATTTGTCCATAAACTATCTGGAATTGGAAATGAGCAGTATAATTCCCAAGCTTGCAGATGATAAAAAATTATTCAGGATGAGGGAAACCAAAGCTGATTACAATGAATTACAGAACTCAGTAAGTAAGCAGCATCATGAGAAATAAAGTTCAGTGTAGGTAAGTGCAAGAAGATGTGTCCTGGAACAACAACGCCTAATGTTAAATATGTACTGGTGGGGTCTGAAGTCGCAGAGGCTGAAGAGCAAAAATATTTGAAGACTTGATGAAAACATTGACTCATTGTGCAGATGTGGTGAAAGAGGCAAAGTCCACGCTAAAGATTATTAGGAAAGAGAATGAAAATAAGATGACCAATATTGTAATGCCCTTGCATGGATATATGGTGCACCTGCATTTGGAATATTGTGTATAAGTCTGGTCATTGTATCTCGAAAACACATACACATTGCTGAGGTTGAAA
>NW_015202815.1:0-947 GCF_001447785.1 Gekko japonicus | reverse complement strand
TTCTGTCAGCACATCCAAGTAAAACTGTAATCCCTTTGGAGGAGGAGTCTAATCCAAAGCAGAACATGCTAACTCCATGAACCCCTATTTCCTTGATCATCAAAGAACATTTCAACAGTCCCCTCCAGTTTGACGAAGACATTTTTCATGCATACACACGCCATTTAATTATCTTACTCCCTCTCTACAACGATTGTGATAACATAAACTTTACATTATTTACTTAAGAGATATCAGACAGATTCATATATTCCTACTTGGCCAGCTTTGCAATGATCATCATAATGATTTCAGTATTTGAGTATTCTTTCCTTACCATTTCTCTATCTACTAGCTCCATCATTTTCTAAGGAGCATCAAGTTCAACAACAGTGCTGGAGACACTGGATGTTTTGATGAAAATGGAGAACTGAAAGTTGGGTTTGATGTTACAAACTGGGTTACATTCCCAAACGGATCTTTTGCAAGAGTACAGGTGGGAAGTCTGGATCCTCAGGCTCCTCAAGGCAATGAGCTGACCCTCAATGAGGATCTAATAACATGGCACAGAACCTTTAACCAGGTGAGACATAGAGTCAGTTTGGTGTAGTGGTTAAGAGTGTAGACTCTAATCTGGGAGAACTAGATTTGATCCCCCACTCCTCCACATGCAGTTTGGGTCAGTTACAAATTCTTTTAGAGCTGCTCTTTCATGAGCAGTTCTCAAAAGAGCTCTCTCAGCCCCACCTACCTCACAGGGTGTCTGTTGTGGGCAGGGGAAGGGGAAGGAGATTGTAAGATGCTCTGAGACTCCTTTAGGTAGTTGAGGGTGGGGTATAAATCCAACCTTCTTCTCCTCTTCTTTTTCTGTGCATAAAAAGCAGAGCTCTCCTAATTTTGACATATGGGGAGAGATCTTGGAAATATTTGACCTCATGACTTGGATTTAACCTTAGAAGCCAGTTTAA
>NW_015202814.1:0-955 GCF_001447785.1 Gekko japonicus | reverse complement strand
GGAGGAGGAGGAGGTGGAGGAGGTGGTGGCGGCAGCGACACTGTGCCCCCCTCATTGTTCTTCTGTTGCTTTGGGTCACAGGGCGGAAGAAAAATCTGGACAGGAACATCTGCAGGCGGCTTCCGGCGAGGTGCTTTGACACCTTTGGCTTGCACGAGGTGGGAGTTTTTGGACTGCTTTGCAGGCGTCTTGCTTATTGACAAAGGCTGAGGGGGGGTGGTTGGAGTCCGGCGGGGGATGCCCTGCCGCTGCGTGGAGCTCAGAGGCTGAGAGCGGGAAGTCTTCAACACAAACTGAGCCGGACATTTCTGCAAAGTGAGAACCTCCGTGTTTCAATCAAAAAACAACTGTTGTAAGGAGTAGCAGTGCTGATCAATGCTCCCTCTAAGCTGTGGAGTCTTGTGAGCAAAAATTCTACCTTGTGAGCTACTGGCATTAAAGTGGTGAGCGAGCGATTTGGCTGCTGCTCAAATTAGGTTGTACTGGAGCCATCCCTCCTGAGCTAAGAGGAAAAGGTGTGAGCTGGAGGCTAAAAAACTGTGAGCTAGCTCACACTAACTCAGCTTAGAGGGAACACTGGTGCTGACCATCATATTTGCACCCCACCAAAGAGGCACAACCCTTCCAAAGAGACTCTACAGAGCAATGTTATTAACTTCATATGCAGCCCACCTTTCTCACTAAAAGGGCAGACTACAAAATATGAAGGACAAATTCAACCAAGAGGCATAAAAGAGGTTAAAAATTCAACCAAGAGGTTAAAAAAAACCCTATCTATGGCAACAAAACAGTTGAAGAACTACCCAAGGCAGCATAAATGATCTAAGATTTGACATACCATAGTGAAGAAGCAAACAGTTACAAAGGTAGAAGGCGCTGAGTCAACACAGAATTGAAGTAAATGTAAGAAAGAGTGCAGTATACTTACAATACTATCCCGGTCAATTTCACCACA
>NW_015202813.1:0-914 GCF_001447785.1 Gekko japonicus | reverse complement strand
TGGTCTGATTTAGTAGGGGGGACTGTTTTCCTGTTCTTATATTCACCACTGTTTTCTTGGGAAAGTGGATAATAACCTAAATTAAATGTATGTATTAGTATGTATTAAACTGTTCCCGTCTTAATTTCTTTTTCTGTTCACTGCAGATGCAGATCACTGTCTTCTCCAGTTAAAGGACCTTGAGCAGCAGGCGTTGAGAAAGGACTTCCTCTTCCAGAGAGCTGCTGCCGGTCACTGATGATGCTATTGAGCTAGAGGAACCAATAGAGCAACTTGGTAAAAGGCAGATTCGCATATGTATGTCCATATATGCAAGTGCTCTGTTCTTATCACTGGAATGGAGCTGTGTCTCAGTGGAAGGGCAAGAGCTTTGCCTGCAGCAGGTCCCAGGTTCAATCTCTTAACAGCTCCGATCAAAAGGATCAGGTAATGTGAAAGACCTTTATTGGGGGCTCAAACTAAACATTGCCTCATACACAGATCTGGACTTGGGTGCCTGTCCCAACTTGCTGTCCCACAGAAGAACAGGGGATCTTACCTTAACAGCAATCTGTCGCTCCGTTCAACTCCAAAGTGACACAAGGGGGCAGGAGGGGCTTCTGGCTTCCCGCCAGCACCATCTTTGTCAACGGAACCAGCCACAGGGGCGTTTTGCCCCTTCCTCTGGCTGCACGTGTCTTTCCTAGGACACACGGAGTGAGAGAAAGTGATAAATGGGGTCTCCCTGTGGCTGTTTCTGCTGGTGAAAATGGCAGAAGCACCCTCTCTTCCCCTGCAGAGCTTTGGGAGCAAACAGAAACAGAGCACTGTATAAGATACCCTATTCTTCTGCACGACAACAAGACAGGACAGGCACCCCATGTTTAGACATAACATCTAGTTTGTGCCTGAGAGTGGGCAATGTTGAGGTAGTG
>NW_015202812.1:0-652 GCF_001447785.1 Gekko japonicus | reverse complement strand
TGGGGGCCACCGCTGATCCTGCCACCACCAACCACGCTGCCCCAGAGGAAGGGAGATCTCAGGGGCTTGGCTCTGGTGGCTCCCAAGGCTGTCCCGCCCTGTCGGCCGTGGGTGGGGGTAGAAAGGGGTGGGTGGGACAGGCGCTTCATAGAAGAGGGGGTCTCCCAATGGCTAAGGAGGGCACGGGTGCTCGTGTTCTGCATTGGGGAAGAGGCACGCTGAGCTGCGGGAGGAGACGGGTGACTCCACCACCTCTTCAATCCATTCAGAAGCTGGGGGGGGGGATGCCAAGGCAGTTGAGGGTTGTCGAGGTGTGGAGGAGCAGCAGTGGAGGGGGCGTGCTGACGGGAGCCCCAGGGGGGTTGCTCCAGAATCCCCATAACTGCCATGTTGGCTGCTTGGCAGAGAAGCCGGCTACACGGAGAGTCAGCGGGGAGACCCTGCCCACCCCCTCTCCCAAAACTGGTCTCCCCACTTGCAGTTCCGAAATCTGTGCCAGAAACACGAGCTGAGAAGGAACCCACCACTGTATTTTTAAACCTCGAGATTGATGATGCCACTTCTGTCTCTATCAGTCCCCCCCCCCCCATATGGGATGCTTTGACACCTCCCCTGCCCAAGAAAAGAACTCGGAAGCATCCTCACATTAACC
>NW_015202811.1:0-931 GCF_001447785.1 Gekko japonicus | reverse complement strand
AACTGGTAGCCTTGACTGGAGGTGGCCACTGCCGTATGGGCGTCTCTGACTTATTGAGTTTTGTGTGGCCTGGATCCTCCCATTCATGTGGCCTCGTGCCTGGGCCACTGCCCCCCACTTCTTCGGGGTGTGTGTGTTTGTTCAATTTGTCTTCCCAGTCTGCTTCCATGGTGGCTCAGGGGAAGGGGGAGCTTGCAACACCCAGCCACTTTGTGTTTTTACCCTGGGGCCCAGGCTCACAGCATTGGTGGTGTGAGTGGGCTGGAGAAGGGGTTTGTCCCCCTGCAGGCAGCACAGGGGCATCTGCCCAGCACTGCACCACTGGCTTTCCAGTCTGCCCATATGGGTTTTCCTCTGCATCCCCCTCTTTAGCCCATGAGGCCTCACAGTGAGGACACACCAAGTCGGAGCTTACCAGCTGCTGTCCTTTATAAAGTTGGTATCTCTGGTACCTGGTATTACATTTTATGGCACACATGGCCTGACATTTATGTCAGATCCAGCCCTTGTAACAAATGAGTTCGACACCTCTGGTCTAGACCAAACTGTTTAATAAATTCTGTTAGAGAATCTAAGTAGAGCCTATAGATTTGTCACTCAGCAAAACTGAAGATTGTGTTTAATTGTGTAAAATTATTGGAAAGCCATTCAAGAATGCCTTACCTGCTGGGCTTCATTAGACATATGAAATGTCAGCGTTCTGTGAGCTATTTCCTTTCTCCCATTCAGGAAGTATTACACTTTTAAATCTTCAGCCCTTGTGGGACACCACAGGCAGCAGGTGGCCCATTTTGTAGTTCAGCAAGGAAGATTAAAGAGCCTACAAATCTAGTTACAAATGCTTTATAATGTGACAATAAAAGGCAAGGAAAATGCCAAAAGGGTTTCTAAGATATTATAAAGCATTTAAAAGTCCACAAGATTGGGGGGG
>NW_015202810.1:0-958 GCF_001447785.1 Gekko japonicus | reverse complement strand
AATTCACACTGATTAGAGAAGAAGAGAGAGAGAGGAGATTGGATGCATACCCTGCACTTCACTACCTGAAGGAGTCTCAGAGCAGCTTACAATTTCCTTTCCTTTCCCTTCCCCACAACAGACACCCTGGGAGGTGGGTGGGACTGAGAGAGCTCTCTCGAGAACTGCCCTCGAGAGAATGGCTCTGAGAGAACTTGTGACTGACCCAAGGTCACACCAGCAGCTGCATGTGGAGGAGTGGGGAATCGAACCTGGTTCTCCCAGATTAGAGTCCATGCTCCTAACCACCACACCAAACTGGCTCTGCAAACAAAGCAGTCTTGGCGGGATCAGTCGTACGATGGCAGCAGTATTCTTTTTGCCTTCTACATGGGAAGAGGGGACCACTTCGCTCAGTAAAACACCGCACACAAAAAGAATCCTGACACAATGATAATACACTCATGTCAATTGTGCTTTTTTGGAATGTTTTTTTGCAGGGTTTTATCAGTGCACTGGTAACGGAGAGTTGAGAATGATATTGATGGATGGAAGGAACAGAAAGCTGTGGCTAACGGCACATGCTTAAGTTCTGGAACAATTCTTAGTAATTTCCCTGAATGCAGAGCTAATGAAAAGCGGACTAGAGCCTTCCCTTTTTGGCTGTCAAGTCGCAGCTGACTTATGGCAACCTCATAGGGTTTTCAAGGCAAGAGATGGGCAAAGATGGTTTGCCATTGCTGCCTCCGTATTACAACCCTGGTATTTCTTGGAGGTCTCCCATCCAAATACTGAACAGGGCCAACCCACCTTACTTAGCTTTCGAGATCTAGTGGGCTTGGGCTAGCCTGTGCCATCCAGGTCAGGAGCACAATAAGAGGATGAAAATGAAAGCAAATGGGGGAAACTAGCTCATTCCCAGAAACAGAACATTATTTTCAGTGGCAGCATCATTCAGGGGCCCGGATGGGAGGGGCAA
>NW_015202809.1:0-934 GCF_001447785.1 Gekko japonicus | reverse complement strand
AGCTCCGAATGGGGAGAAAAGCAGGGTGCAAATTTCAGCCATAAAGTCCATCAGCCGCTGATGTGGGGGGCCCTGCAGTCTTGTTTCTCTTAACCTAAAACAGCTGATACCACCTGCGGTTTATATATTTTTGAGGTTACTGGTGATGTCTCTCTGTGTGTATAAGAAATTCCCAGAGCCCAGAAGAAGGAGTGTTTGGCAGTTCCATCAGTCACACATTTTCATAGCAGTGCGAAACTTGCTGGATTTCTGCAGCTGTTTCTTGAGCCCAAACCCTGGGTGGGTGGGTGGAGCTAATTCTCTTAGTAAACCCAAAAAGGAGTCTTGTGGGCCTTTCTAGATCAACAAGATCGACTCTGGCATAAACTTTGGGGGCCGGGAGCAGACAGATGCATGACAGACACATGAAAGGAGGTGCGCTGGGTGAAGCAGGGTCCCACCCAGGAATATTTATGCCAAAAAAGACCTTTCAACGCCTGGTTCTGGTGAGGAAGACCCAGGTTGGAGACCCAGGTTCAAACCCCACCCCCCGCTACGGGAGCCGGCTGGGAGGCCTTGGGCCAGTCACACACTGTAAGCCTGCCCTACCTCAAAGGGTTGTTGTGAGGATAAAAGGGGGGAGAGGCGAATGATGTGAGCCGCCTTGGGGTCCCCACTGGGGAGAAAGGCAGGGTGCAGATGGCATAAGTATACACTAAAATAACTGGCCGGCCACTGAGTGAAGCGGGACGGCTGGCCCTTTGGCCTGACCCACCTGAACATCTCCTCTCCTGTGAGCGCTGTGTGGGCCCGATCCTGATCCGGACCTCTGCGTGGGGTCCAGGCGATCCTCCAAAACTGCCCATGGCAGCAAAGCAGGCGGCTTCTGTGTTTCAGCACCACGGACAGGGGCCAGCGGCTGTCCCCCGGAAGGTCTCCTATCTGGGCAGGCAAC
>NW_015202808.1:0-860 GCF_001447785.1 Gekko japonicus | reverse complement strand
AAAGAAACATCTCATTTTTTGTCCTTTTTTGTCCTCAGTATGTAGCCTTGTTGAGATTTAAGGATGGTAGTTTTAGGAATGGCCGCCCCACATTCCGAATCCGATTCTTCTTCAGTGGGTGTAGATGCTGTTTTTTCTTCACTTCCCCTGTTGCTATCGTCTTCTGGTTTATTTTCGTCCCCTGTTGAACCTTCCACTGTTTGTCGCTGTTACAGAAACTCTTGAGCCTTTTTGACAGAGTCAGTTCTTTCCTTCTTTTCATTAAATTTGAAGAATATGCCTTCAGGTATAATCCATTTGTAGGGAATGTTATTTTTTTGCAAAAACATCGCCAAGTCTTTATATTTTTTCCTCTTCTTCCTTATTTCAAAAGGGATGTCTTTCAACACTTTAATTTCTTTGGCATCAATTTTTAGGGTAGTTCCACTTGTTGCTTTAAATACTTGTTCTCGAACATGTCGTTTGGAGAATCTCACCACAATCTCACCGGGCAGATTATTATTCTTAATATATTCTGAATATGTCCTGTAGGCCATATGCATTTTGCTTTGTAAAGAATCTGCCTCTAAATCTGCAACCAGTCCAAGAGTTTCACTTAAAATCCGCTTTAAGTTTTCTCCTCTGGCTTCTGGAACTCCCTGAAACCTCAGAACAAAGCTTGCTTTTTCCATTTGTAACTGTCAAAGCTGAGTCTCATCAGAGGTTCTCTTCTTTTCCATTTCCTGCAATCTCTTTTTAAACTTTTTAGTCTTGGCATCAACTTCCTTGCCCTCAATAGCTGTTTGCTCTGTCTTTTTAGTAATTTCATTTAGCTGTTTCTGCTGGGCGGCAAAGTTCTGATTGAGTGTTGTCATTTGGTC
>NW_015202807.1:0-932 GCF_001447785.1 Gekko japonicus | reverse complement strand
CAAAGGAAGCGAAAGCGGCATGGAGCGTGAAGGCTACCATAAAATCTGATGCTCAAAAGAAGTGACAGCAGCATGCAATGCAGAGGGGAATTTCTGTTCCAATGTGGGTTTCGTAAAACAACAGAGGGAAAAGCCAATGCAGAATCAGCCGTGGTTAAATGCCGTCACAAAAATGTCCTAGAGAATCAGAGTTCTGCAGCTGAAGATTTCTAGAAAAATTGCTCCTGCCCACTACCATAAAGAAATGCTGATCTGGAAAATGCACAGTGTGTACTATGAAGATATTTATAGCCCTGCGGGAAAGGAAGTCAATGCGACCTAGAAATAAGAGTATAAAAGTAGAGGCGATCCTCTATCAGTCAATGTGGGGGTAACTAGGGGGGATTTTTCTGTGGCACTTTTATTGCTTCATAACCTTTACTCTAGTAGAGGGAACATTTCCTAGAAGCAGGGCTCCGCTTGAGTCATGCTGGCAACCCGTGTTCCCTATCGTATTCGTGCATGGGGACATAGCTGCCATACTGTGCATAGATACAGTATCAGTTACCCAGACTAATGTTAAAGCGCAGCACTGTGGAGCCACTTGCAAATGGTTGCCCACACAGCCAAAAGAGACAAGAGCCGATAACTAGTGAGGGGGGGTACTCCACAGCACCCACGCATACTCAAAAAATGTCCTGTTTTCATCAAATGCTCAGAAATGCTGTATCACAACTGTTTTGCTCAAGAGAGTTCCCACAGTGCTTTCCTGCAGCCGTCCCTGGTCCCCTATGGAGCAACTGGATTTAAAAAAAAAAAAACTTACAGAAGAAATGCGTTCCTTCACTGTATTGAACCTGCAGAGGAGGAAGGAGGGTGTGGCGTTCTTGCTTATTTTTTTATTTTATTTTATTTAAGCATTTCTACCCCTCCCTCCCCGCAAGCAGGCTCAG
>NW_015202806.1:0-875 GCF_001447785.1 Gekko japonicus | reverse complement strand
ACCTAATTGGAATTTGTACTACCAGGCTGTGGCTGTGGCTGCAGTGTGGATGTGGATCAAAGTTTGGAGTAAGCTAGAAGATATAAGAACATTAACATTGGCATGCATACTTATGGTACAACAAAGGAAAAATTCACTCTAGTTTCCACCAGCATATCATGAGAAGTGCTATAATTAAGTGTTGGCAAAATCTAAAGGAAAGTTACTACTCTAAAACTCCTAGATGGGTTTCCCTATTGGAAGCATTTAACTGAAAATAAGATAGAGACTTACGATAAACTAATAGATAAAAACAGTAACATAAAGAGTGTAGATGAGCTACAATCACAAAACATACACTTGACCTGGTGAGAAAATACACAACTAAAATATGTATACAACAAAGACAGAAACATAGGCTTCTATGTATCCAACAATGAATTAGACAAAATATGGTTATCAACCAGCGATAAACTGATTCAAGAGATATACAGATTACTGTTGGAGAACTATATGCAGGACGAGGTTGTGAAACCTTGTATGGTAAAGTCAATGCAGGATATGGGTTATAACCCATAACAGTATAGATACTGATGAGTGGGATGAAATATGGAAACAAATGAGATTCCTCAAATCAACATAACTCAAAGAAAATATATATAAGATGTTTCATAGGTAGTACTGTACTCCAGATAGTATTGCTAAACGTACAAAAATGATGTCTAAAATCTGTTGGAAGTGTAAAAATAACATAGGTTCATTTTTTCATATGTGTTAGAAATGTGAAAAAATACAAACATTTTGAAGAATGATGAAAAAGTTATATTAGAAATCTTAAATGTTGATTTTAGTTTACTACCAGTTTAATATCTATTAACTAGTTTATTATCTATTAA
>NW_015202805.1:0-936 GCF_001447785.1 Gekko japonicus | reverse complement strand
TGAGCTCCCCTATGAGATCAGGGCTCTGCGGGACCTTATCAAGTTTCATAGGGCCTGCAAGATGGAGCTCTTCCACCAGGCATTTGGTTGAGGCAGCAGACGTCCCCCCCCACAGCTTTTTTGGCCAATCGTCCATCAATGGCCTGATCTGACTGGACATCAGATCAGATATTGAATTGCTTTAACATCTGATCTCTCTGTTTACATGATATTACTATGTGTAAATTGTTGTTTTAATATTATTTTAATTGTTGTACACAGCCTTGAGCCCGCTTGGGGAGGGCGGGATATAAACCTAATAAAATAAAATAAATAAATAATGGCATTTGCTCTGTGGAGCTGGGCACTGACAGCCACTTTGAAGAAACCCGTTGTTGAAGGTTCGCTGTTCTTAAAGGCACTCCATCAATATTTCATCTCACTGACTACTGGGTCCTGGCAAGGAACCAGCTTCTGTCTCTGCAGCCACCTTTCTCTCCGGAGGCATCAGGATCGGGGCAGTTCGGCGGCACTATTGCTGTTGGACCTGTCGGCTGCGTTCAACACGGTCGACCATCAGTTGCTGACCGCCCCACGGCCTCGCCGACATGGGAATTCAGGGGCTTGCCCTGCAATGGCTTGCTTCCTTCCTTCAAGGTCGGGGGCAAAGGGTGGCACTTGGGGAACAGCAGTCCAGGAGGCACCCGCTGGAGTGTGGAGTGCCTCAAGGGGCAGTGCTTTCCCCGATGCTATATGCTCCCCCTTGCCCAGATTGCCCGGAGGCATGGGCTGGGATGTCACCAATACGCGGATGACACCCAGCTATATCTGTTGTTGGGCGGCTGGTCTGACTCTACCCCAGATGACGTGGACCGGGCACTTCAGGACGTGGTTGGTTGGATTAGACTGAGATGGCTGAAGCTGAATGTGATGAAGACAGAGGTCCTGTGCTTGAGT
>NW_015202804.1:0-928 GCF_001447785.1 Gekko japonicus | reverse complement strand
ATGAGCAGAAAAGTCAAACCCCACCACCATTGGGCAGAGAAAACAGCCGCTTGCAGAACCCACAGAAGTGGTGGGGTGACTCTGCTGCTTGACTTGCCAAGGAAACAGGCAACCCCGGAGTCAAACCAAAAACGCATTGTGAAAGCACGAGAATTCAAGCCCAGTTTCCCACCCCTCACAGGGAAGAGAGAAAAGGCAGGCGGCAACCAGGCATTGCAGCGGAGAAATGGAGAAAGGGGGGAAACGGTGAGAAAAGGGAAGCAGAGGATGTTTTTTGTCTGGCGATTGGTATCATCACCAGGAGATCCAGCTGGTTTCTCCACCCACCCACCCAGCCAGCAACCCCAGTAAATTTCCCCCCCACCATGAGACTTTTTCCACGTGCAAAAGGAGCATGGGACCGTGACGCGAAACAAGGGATGGTCATGCACCACCTAGGAATATATGCACACAAACCTCCCATTCTGAGGGAGAAGGGTGGATGTCTCTGATTGGAAATTGGAGATGCCTGTCAGCCTCGGGTGCTCGGCATTGGTCCCTCGATGCCCAAAAGATCCCACCCACACCCACTTTTCCACGCGAAACAGTGGAGGTTTCTCTGGTGAAAGTACCCGAACGCTTTCGAGCTGAGTGTGAAAAGAGTGGGCGCTCAAGCTTCCGGACACGTGGTTTTTGAGCTGGTCCATCTGAGCCCCCAAAATGGCAATGTTTGGCCCAGATTTTAGTTTAGATTTTAGTTCGGTGCTCATGTCTGTGCCCATCTTTAGTGCAGAAATCCTTGAGCCTCTATAAGCTAAACCCAGCTTTTTACTTATTTGGCTTGGTTAAGATCATAACATCTCAGCATCATCCTTCTCATCTACAAGTTTTCTCTTTGACTGTTTTACCACCCTATCCCGAAGTTACCAAGTTGCAAGGGTGGAAAATG
>NW_015202803.1:0-932 GCF_001447785.1 Gekko japonicus | reverse complement strand
GCCCGATCTCGTCAGATCTCAGAAGTTAGACGGGGTTGGCCCTTGAGAGCACTTGGATGGGAGACTACCCAGGAAGCCCAGGGTTGCTACACAGAGGCAGGCAAGGGCAGGCCACCCCTGTTCATATCTTGCCTTGAAAACCTTGCAGGGTTGCCATTGGTGCCTGCGACCTGCCAACATTTTCCACCTCCACCACATTTGACAGCAAATCTAATGCTTCTATTTGCACAAATGGGGCGACGTCTTCGGGTTCAGCCTTGCTTTTCTTGTGCAGCGCTTCAACGCAAAGCACGCCACAGCCCCTCTGGGGGCAGATGACCCTTCTGTGCGTGGAATGGCATTGGTGGATTCAGTCTCCAGTTTTGAAAATAGCTGCTTGCTCGGTTGCCGGTGCATTCGCATGTGCTGTCAAGTCACGACTGACTTATGGCGTCCTCAGAACGGTCGTTCAAGGCAAGTGAGAAGCAGAGGTGGTTTCCCATGGCCCGCCTCTGCACAGTCTTCCTTGGTGGTCTATAGAATCATAGAATCGGGCCATACAGACCATCTAGTCTAGGGGTGTCAAACATGTGGCCCGGGGGCCGCATCAGGCCCCCAGAGGGCTTCTATCAGCCCTGCAAGGGACTGGCTGTCTCCTGCTTCTTCTTCCAGTTCTGCTGCTGCATCACAGCTTGCTTTCCTAGACTCTCTCAATCGCTCAGGAGGGATAGATAGGCAAGCTTCTGCTCCCTGCACTGAGCTTAGGCTCCTCCCCCTCCCACAATGCAACAGCACAGACATTTTGACGCAATAATTCAGAGCAAGAAGTGTCAGTTATCAGAGACTGTTAAATAAACAAAATATTGCAAAAATGCTAATGTTCAGGCATGTCTTTTATTTTAAGTTTTAAAAAACACAACTTTGTGTCTGTGTCTTTTATCAAGTTTATATCT
>NW_015202802.1:0-928 GCF_001447785.1 Gekko japonicus | reverse complement strand
AGGAAAGAACGTATCAGGCAAAGGGCATAGATGATGGGGGCTTTCAGAACAGTGAAAGAGGAAATTCAAGTGATGGGGAAAATGAGATGCCCCTGCAGATAAGTAACAACGAAATACTGTGTCTGACAGTATCTGAAGAACAAATAAAGGCCTTGGAGAATCTGCACTAAAATGGATCAGAATGTTATAGAAGCAAACTGTGCTAGATCAAGCTGCCTGAAATGGACTGGAAGGTCCCCTTTCCACATCTGAAGAAAAGGGGTGGGGGAAGCAAGGATTTCTGGCAGCTTTCCTGAGTCTTTACTACATTTGCAAAATGCATGGAGAAAGGGAAGGGAGGCAGGCAAGGAGAGCAGGCAGGCAGGCATCCCTGTTTGGCTTTCTGGTGACACATCCAAGAAAGGCTAATAAGTGCCTCCCACCTTTTGCTTTGTTGTGAGGATATGCATTGTACATGGTAATAGGAATATTGATCTGTATTAAGTGCACAGAACCACAGTGCACAGAACCACAGCATCCAGAAGATAGTGAAAAAGCCATGCAAAACCAACACTAAATGATCATGGTGTGAAAAGCACCCTGATCCAAGTAGGCTTCTGTCACATTCCATGATGCCTCATCTAGGAAAAATTCCAACTTTCAAGGAGACCTCATCAGCACCCCCTAGACTGAAATCAGAGAATCAATGGTGGATGGATATTTTGAAAATCCTATGTACAGTCAGGGGGTCATTTTCTGCCAGGCAGTCACAAAGGACTTACCTGATGCCTAAGCTTATTAAGTTGTAGGACACTTCCCACCTGTCCCTTGTCCTAATTCAGGAATAGGCTCTGTGGTGTTGGAAAGAGGCAGGGTGCCTTTAATGGTCCCATGGTGAAACCTAGCTGGGGACAATAGATCCATTATGCAAGTCTGGCCAGAAGGGCAC
>NW_015202801.1:0-935 GCF_001447785.1 Gekko japonicus | reverse complement strand
TAACTAATGCAGATTTTCAGAAGCCGCTAGCAAGGCTATGAAATGTATGGCAAGAAAAGTGCTTGTTGTGGAGGTGAGTTAAAATCAAGGGGGGAGGGTGGTAGGCAGCCTTACCCCACCACCGCCCCTGATCCCCCGGTAAGCTTGGGCCCAGAATCCCTCACATATGCACCAACCCATGCTAATAGGTAGGGATGGTGGTGAAGGAAGAAGGAATGGCGGGGGAGATAGCCAGCAGCATTACCAAATGTAGCCACCCTCCGCCAGGTAAAAAGATGTCATTAGCTCTTTAAAACCACTGAGAGGTGCAAGCCTCCGATATGGCCCCAAATCTAGCCTCTATGTGGCCCCGGGCCAAGTAGCAAGCCACCGATGTGGGCAGGCCCCGCACAAGCTACAATGCCGCCGGCAAGAACCCTTGGATCGGGCTGCTGGTGCGGCCCTTTGCATCGGGCTGCCGGCGCAATCGAGCTGCTGGGACGGCCACCAGCAGACATGGCCACCGACTCCACTGCTGCTCCAGCTGTGGCCGCTGCCCACGACGGGTCACCAGCTGTGACACAGCCTGACTCTCCTGCCGCTGAGACAGCACTCGGGGAGGTGATGCGGCCCTACTCTCCTGCCGCTGATGCAGCCCTCAGAGAAGTAGGTGCTGCCACCGGAGATTGCCGGACACCAAGGCCCAGCCTACTCTCCCCTAGTGCTCGAGATGCTCACTCTCCGAGTACAAGGTGAGCACTGAAGGGGGTAGAGCAGAGCCAGCCATTAAAAGCCACGCTGGCTCCGCTCTCCCTTTTGGAGTCAAGGCTGCACTGCAGCCCTTCCTCCTCATGAGGAGGCAAAAGTGGCCCTCAGGAGGCATGCCGTTGGCTGCCTCCTGTGGGGCCGGATTCTGGTGAAAAAACAGAAGTAGTGTCATTACGTCAGAGTGATGC
>NW_015202800.1:0-941 GCF_001447785.1 Gekko japonicus | reverse complement strand
CAGATTAGAGTACGCGCACTTAACCAGTATACTAAACTGGCTCTCAAGGGCCAGTTTGGTAAGGGTGTGTGTGTGGGGGGGGAGGATGCAGAGAGTGCCATGTAAAACGCACAGTTTACTATTTTGAAGAAGAATAAGAGATTGAATTTATACTCCACCCTTCACTACCCAAAGGAGTCTCAGCGCGGTTTACAAACTCCTTTCCCTTCCCCTCCCCACCACAGACACCCTGTGAGCTAGGTGTGGCTGAGAGAGCTCTCTTGAGAACTGCTCTTTTCAAGAACACCTCTGACAGAACTATGCCCAAGGTCATCCAGCAGGTGCAAGTGGAGGAGTGGGGGAATCAAACCCGGTTCTCCTAGATTAGAGTCCACACGCTTAACCACTACACCAAACTGCAGCAACAGACTAACATAGCTAACTCCTGTGAGTCACTGAGGAGAAAGTTAGGGTATAAATGAAGTTTAAAAAAAATAAATTAAATTAAATCAAATTAAAAAGTGGTTCTGTACTCCCAATTTTCCCTCCTGAGGTCATTCTTTCAGCTAAGAAGTGTCTCTTGAAGTAATGATACCCACAAGCCCCGCACGCAAGATGTATTCTGTGTATGGGGTCTGCTCTTTGAGAAGTGGTCTGGGGCCAGATGTGCTGTCTCTGCCCGCACCCGTGTGCGCCTCTCCCCCCCCCCCCCGCACATTTCGCAGCAGAGTTTTATTTATTTACTTCTTTACTTATTTCATGTATAACCTTCTTCTTTTCTCCCCAGTGGGGACCCAAACTTGCTTACATCATTCTCCTCTCCTCCGTTTAAAAAACAAAACAAAAACCCACATCAGACCTGAGAGGATGGTTATAAGGGCTCCCAGAAACAGAGCGGGGTCTGAACCTGGGTTTCCCGATCGATCGTAGTCTGGCTCTCTAACCACAACACGGTCCAGGGC
>NW_015202799.1:0-940 GCF_001447785.1 Gekko japonicus | reverse complement strand
ATGGACTTTTTGCACGTGTGATGGGAACTTGCAATATGAAAGAGTCAAGATCCAAGCTCAAAGGTGATAAGAGGTCATTATTTTTTTTGGTGACTACCTGAATTCCCCTTCCTGGCTAGCCCAGTCTAGCCCAATCTCATCAGAGCTCAGAAGCTATCAGGGTCGGCCCTGCTTAGTGTTTGGATGGGAGACCACCAAGGAAGCCTAGGATTGCTATGCAGAGGAAGGCAAGGGCAGACCACCTCTGAAAGTCCCTTGCCTTGAAAATCCTACAGGGGTCCCGGTCACACGGGCCGGAAAATGCGGGGGGGGGGAAGCGTGGCAGTTTGGCCCAGAGCAAAATAATGCACGGCCGCCCGATCACACATCTTGTTGAGGTCCCGTGGTTAGGGGCAAGGTGGTGATCACACGACAATCCTGCGGCACAGTAAAGAAGCAGCGCGGCGCGATCACACCAACGGCATGCGCGATTCTGCGAAGCAACAGAACTTTCGCTTTCCTCTTCGTGCACATGCACCGTTGGGTGCTTGTATGCATCCCATGGAGATTTGAAAAAAAATCTTTTTGCGACGGGACATGGGCAGGCGCCGGATGCCACGAGCTACCACCGGAAACGTGATCAGACGCCCGCCCTTTCTCCATGGTTTCCGGAAACTAGTACCTTGGAGGTACTAGTTTTTTACTCCTCATCTTCAGCGGGAAGCCTCGGGTTCGCCACGGGAGCTCTACGCTTCCCAGATGTTGTGGTGTGATCGCACCCAGAAAATTCACCTATCATCCATCTCAGTAGCGTGGCTAATGCTCCGTGTGACTGCAGCCAGGGTCACTATAAGTTGGCTGTAACTTGATGACACTTCCCATCACTACCATCTAAATCCCAGCCATTTGAATATGTGCTCAATTTAAGACTTAGTGTGAGGTTGCATCTTCATTCTTCTAA
>NW_015202798.1:0-986 GCF_001447785.1 Gekko japonicus | reverse complement strand
GACACCCCTGGTTCAGGGCACCTTGACATTTCTGTTTAAAGATAGCCCAGATCTTCTATTTGCACTAGGATCTCAGGGGGGTGGGAAAAGACAGTGGGGGGAAATTCATCCCCATACTTCCACGAGTCTGCTTTGCAAGGGAGATTTCTAAAGGCCTGCTGAAAAGGGGAAATTGCCTCTCTGTCTCTACAATTTGCCAGGGAAGTTCCCTTGGAGAAGAAGGACTACACTCCATAGTAACTGCATCCCAGAGAGCCAATTTTGGTGTAGTGGTTAAGTGTGTGGACCCTAATCTGGGAGAACCGGGTTTGATTCCCCACTCCTCCACATGCAGCTGCTGGGTGACCGTGGGTCAGTCACAAGTTCTCTCAGAGCTGCTCTCAAGAGCAGTCCTTGAAAGAGCTCTCTCAGCCCCACCTACCTCACATGGTGCCTGTTGTGGGGAGGGGAAGGAAAAGGGGTTTGTAAGCGGCTCTGAGACTCCGAGTGAAGGGTGGGTTATAAATCCAATATCCTCCTCCTCCCCTCCTCCTCCTCCTCCTTCTCCTCCTCCTATCAAAAGGAGTTAAAGGTGGGTTGTGCCTTTCCTTTGGCTGAAGAACAGGGACCTTTTCTCCTATCTGCCTAAAATTTAGGAACAAGTCTCCCTTCGGGAGGGATGCATTAGTTGGCAATTTCATTGCAGTGTGGTGTAGGCTGGAAGAACTGTCGCTTGGTGGTAGAGCATCTGCTTGGGGTGCAGAAGGTCCCAGGTTCAATCCCCACCATCTCACGTTAAAAGGACCAGAGGGTAGGTGTTGTGAAAGAACTTTGCCTGAGACTCTGGAGAAACTTTGACAGTCTGAGTAGACAAGACTGACCTTGAGGGACCAATGGTCTGATTATGATGATGGTGGTGGTGATGAAGAATAAAAATCATTGAATCTCAGATTTGGAAGGGTGCCATAGAGGTCATCTAGCCCAACCCCTGGCTCAGTGCAGGATCA
>NW_015202797.1:0-942 GCF_001447785.1 Gekko japonicus | reverse complement strand
CCATGTTCTCTCTTCAAATTTTACACACACAAAATCACTCTCATAGACATCTCTCCTCCCACACTCTCAGTCAGCAGCAAATCAAATCACACTTGTCACCCTCTACCACTCTCCTTACAGAACTGCAGTCAAACTAAACATTTAAAGGAACACACACACCCAAATATGGAATCATTACACCCACTCATTTCAGAATGGGTTGCATGGCGGAACGTGAGGGATGCCAGCCTCCAGGTGGGACCTGGGGATCCCATGAAATTACAGCACATCTCCAGGTGACAGAGAATAGTTCCCCTGGAGAAAAGAGATGCTTTAGAGGGGGGGCTCCGGGGCATTGTACCCCACTGAGGTCCCTGTCCTACCCACAAATACCCAGGAGTTTCCTTGCATGGAGATGGCAACCCTACCATCTCCTGCCGGTGGCCTGGGAGGACCTGGCGGCCCTATGTCCTGTGTTAATTATTCACCAGGAGGCCCTGGAAGGTTTTGGATGTGGCTTCTGCGCCAGGTCATCTCTCTTCTACTCTTCTATCCTTAGGGGAATTCCAAGGCTACCTGAATACACGAATACATGCATGAACACCTGAGGCTGCCTTAGACTGAATCAGACCCCTGGCTACTCAGACGGGCAGCGGCTCTCCAGGGTCTCAGGCACCCCTCTTGACAGCTCTCCAGGGTCTCAGGCGGAGGTCTTTCCCATCACCTCCTGCCTGGTCCTTTTAAATGGAAATGCGGGGGGTTGAACATGGGACCTCCTGCATGCAAAGCAGAGGTTCTATCACTGAGCCACGGCCTCTCACTAAAAGCTCCTGTCATGGCTCGTGCTAAGACCACATCACAAACCTTCTTTCCACACTCAGCCTAAAGGTAAAGGCCCAGGAGAGTTGCAGGGTCCCAGTCCATTGTCAACCAGGGCTGTTCTCTCCTATCTAATGGCCTTCC
>NW_015202796.1:0-950 GCF_001447785.1 Gekko japonicus | reverse complement strand
CCAATCTCCTCCTCATCATCATCTTCTTCATCCTCCTTTTCCTCTTCTTCTTCTCTTGTAACTTTTTTTGGGGAGCTCCTTGCAGCTTTTCTTCTTCTTGCTTCTCTCTCCCTCCTGGGCTTGTCACCAGTGTTCTCTCTAAGCTGAGTTAGTGTGAGCCAGCTCGCAGTTTTTTAGCCTCCGGTTCACACATTTTTGTCTTCGCTCGGGAAGGAGGGCTCCAGAGCAAACTCATTTATGCCGTAGCCAAATCGATCGTTCACAGCTTTAATGCCAATCGCTCACAAAGTAGAATCTTTGCTCACAAGACTCCACAGCTTAGAGGGAACATTGCACCCACCGGTGAGAGAATTGTACGACCCATCCGTGAGCCCCAACCAGTCGACAGCAAACCTGCCTTCTATAGGTGTCCAAGAATGCAATCCTCTGCTGAGTTAATCCAGTCTAGACCTGTTTATTTCAATGGACCGAGAACAGACGTCACTCCAGACAGGACTGCAGTGTGGAGCTTGTATTAAAAAAATCCACCCTAATTCTACAACTTTCAGGGCGAGGCGGAACGAGGGAGGCTCCGCCACAGCGACCACTTGACTATGACCTATTGTTTCCACTTGAAATAATAATGTGTAGGAATGATGAATGCTTCCTTATCTTGGCTGCCTTCCTGCTACTGGGGAAACTATTGGCTGGTACAGAACAGGAACACACAGGAAAAGACCTCTGCATCCAGTCGAGTCAGCCACCGCCGGCTGTTTGCATGCGCCCTGCAATTAGGGGGAAAAAGGGGGGGGCTTCTCCCAAAACATCCAAGCCAAAAACAAAGGAGACAAAAAAAGAAGAAGAGATGTAAGGGTCTTTTTGGTCTCTTGTCAACCTGCACTGCATGAAGATAAGGGGAAAAAGAGAGATAAAACGAGAGACTCTGAACCAACGCTCCCTCTAAGCTGTGG
>NW_015202795.1:0-952 GCF_001447785.1 Gekko japonicus | reverse complement strand
CCATAGAGTTTTCTCTCAAATGCTAGAGCGTCATCGTCCCCCTGCAACATGCCCTGTGTGATGATGTCACCTCCGGGTGACATCATTGTGCCAGGCACGTCGATGCAGAAGGGGCTGCTCGGGGGCGGGGTTCCCCCCCGCTGGCCAGTGGCAGATTGGAGCCCCCAAAAGCAGGTGAACCCCCACCCCCATCAGGGGGGTGGCAACCCTACTGGGGATTGGCAGAGTGTCGGGTAGTCCCGCCATGGGGCTGTTTTCCCTTCTGCTGGAATGTGCTTTGCTCTGCAGCTGCGTTTTGGTTTTACTCTTTATCTGCCTCCTGGCCTTGAGCTCTCATCGCTTGGGCACAAATGCCTCCGACTCTCGTTAGACAATTCCCCGCATTTTGTATTCATTGCTTATTGGCCTCTAGGTGTCAGAGGGTATCGTATGAACCTACTATATTTACTATTGCCATTCTGTATGCATCATTCCTGACTCAAAGAGTCCAGGTTGACTTCACATTATGCTGATCAATAAAGCTGAATCGAGTTGAGAACCTGCTGTTGATACTGAGTCTTTGAAGTACCTGTCACAGAGGGAAATATTTCTAGTGGGACTGACAGGAGACCTGAGAAACAAGCGATGCAGTAAAAAAGCAGTGTGGTGTAGTGGTGAGGGCACCTGACAAGGCTCTGGGAGACCCAAGTTTGAATCTCCACTCTGCCACAGAAGCTTACTGGGTGACCTTGGGCCAGCAACACACTTTTACCCTAACCTACCCCACAGGGTTGTTGTGAGGATGAAATGGAGGAAAGGAAAACCACGTAAGCTGGTTTGGATCCCCAATGGAGAGGAAAAGTGAGGTATAAACAGAGTTACGAGCTCTGGGTTGGGAAATTCCTGGAGATCTGGGGCTGGAACCTTAGGGAAGGCAGAGCCCTCAGCAGGGTGTTGGATCCCCAAGCATCGA
>NW_015202794.1:0-1177 GCF_001447785.1 Gekko japonicus | reverse complement strand
GGTAATGTGAAAGGGGCCCATGACTGGTAGAAAGACCTATCAGGAAAAATACCTTCCACGGCAAAATCTTCTTGACCATAACAATTGGGAAAGTTCCCTACATGTTTCAGAATCTCCTGTGAGTCAGAAAGTGGCTTGAACCCTGTAAACCAGACAGCTATGCATCAGAATAAGAAATAGTGAATATGAATTAATGTTGACTGCAATCCCAACCTGGGATGTTGATCACACTCAGCTATGATAAAGGGTCAGAACCCAGGCACTGGCTTTTATATAGATGGGACTACAAAAAAGATACTTGAGGTCCAGGTCTTGTAGTCCCTTAGTTGGAGCTGCGGTGGCTCAAGTGGTTAAGACGCTGAACTGCAGGCTGTGGAAGGTCAGTAGTTCAGCGGTTCAAGACCCGGGTGCCGCAAGACAGGGTGAGCTCCCGTCTCTCGTTCCAGCTCCTGCCAACCTAGCAGTTCGAAAGCAAGAAATTGCAAGTAGATAAATAGGGACCACTTCGGTGGGAAGGTAACAGCGTTCCGTGCGCCTTGGTGTTTAGTCATGCCGGCCACATGACCACGGAAACGTCTTCGGACAGCGCTGGCTCTTCGGCTTTGAAACGGAGATGAGCACCGCAACCCTAGAGTCGGATTCGACTGGCTTTCGAGCAAGGGAACCTTTACCTTTTTAGTTGGTGATAGGTATGCAATAACCTCTGGTTGTTGACCAGCTTCCCAGCTTTCACCCTGTTCTGTATGAAGAAGAAATACCCACTGAAATCACATTGCCCATACTTGTGTTTCTGGTGTTGGACATCACCCAAATATCTACTCAAACCACTCACACTTCTAGGGTTGTCAGCCTCCAGTTGGTGACTGGACATCTCCTGCTATTACAACCAATCTCCCAATGACAGAAATCAGTTTGCCTGGAGAAAATGGCCGCTTTGGAAGGTGGACTCTCTATGACATTATAACCCATTAGAGTTCCTCCCCTCCCCAAATCCTGCCTCCCTCAGGCTCCACCCCCAAAATCTCCAGGTATTTCCCAATCCGGAGATGGCAACCTTACACTAACGCCGGAACAGAGACTTGATCAATCTGCTTTGCTGGTGGCCTGTTCCCATACATGTTTGAAAAACCAGTACAGTTGGCAAGGTATGAACCAAAGATTGTTACCTTTTACAGAA
>NW_015202793.1:0-984 GCF_001447785.1 Gekko japonicus | reverse complement strand
GAGAGAACTGCTCATGAGAGAACAGCTTGTGATTGAGGTCACACCAGCAGCTGCATGTGGAGGAGTGGGGAATCAAACCCAGTTCTCCCAGATTAGAGTCCGCGCTCCTAACCACTAGACTAAACTGGCTCTCAAGGCCCTCACAGCAATGAAATACAGGGTACAATGTAAGATACCCCAATGATCCTGAATGTCCCTTTCAAGAAAGAGGCTGAGTTTCAGCAGAACTATCTCACCAGATTTCAGAAGCTAAGTAGAGTCGGCCCTGATTAGTATTTTGATGGGAGACCACCAAGGAATGTCAGGGTCACTGTGCAGAGGCAGGCAATGGCAAACCACCTCTGTTAGTCTCTTGCTTTGAGACCCTACAGGGTCACCATAAGTTGGCTACAACTTGATGGCACTTCACACACACACACTGCTAACAAACCTTTGCTACATAGCCAAAGCTCACTTGTCCTTATTCATTGCCTTCATGCCCTCTACCCTTATTTTAGGGCTAAATTTCTATATGCATTTACTTAGAAGTAAGCAGTGAGCAGAGTAAGAAAATGTGCATAGGACTGGACTGCAAGGCTATGAAATAACACTTTTATTTATTTAAAGTTCCCAAGAGCACCGTGGGACATTCATAATTAAAAGCAAAAAGTAAACAAAGAAAGAGAAGCCTTGCATTAGGTTTTTCTAAAATGTGAAATACGGTTATGTAGAACGAAATCAAAGAAAAGACAGGTGGGCTTCAAATTCTGGAAGGAGTTCAGCAGTACCCAAGTCTTCCTTGGGGTTCTTGATACATGCAGTAAACACTCAAAATGTTTGACTTCCAGATGGGAGAATATTTCAGTGAGTCCCCCATATAAAGACATTATGAAGTCAGAAACAGCCCTTGGTAACAAGAGTGGTGGCAGAGGAAAGCGTCATTAAGTTGCAGAAGAGTTATGGCGACCCACCAGGATTTTCAAAGCAAGAGGTGAACAGAGGTGG
>NW_015202792.1:0-1130 GCF_001447785.1 Gekko japonicus | reverse complement strand
ACAGTTTGGCCACCCCTGTTCTAGTCCTTGGTATGTTTGACCTTCTGGGCTGTGACCCGGCTTGTGCTCTTTGGATTTGCCCTACTGGTTTTGACACTTGTACTTTTGAGTACCTGTCCTTTGTTCCCGCGTTTTGACTATGCTCGCTGTCTCTTGCCTCAGGTGCCTGCCTGAACCTGGACAGGTAAGGACTTCCTTTCAGTAGATAAGGCCTTCTTTTTAATTTTTTTCTCCCATTATGGCTTCCGGCAGTGCCAAGAAATGGGACCTTGGGACAGGGGACCCCCTACCCCCACCGAGGGCTTGGCACTGGCAGCCTTATTTTATCAAGCTGCTCTTGAACTCTCCCTAGAAGCTAAAATGACCAAACTGAGGCTATTGTACTGTGGTCACATCGTGAGAAGACTGGAGTCACTGGATAAGACCATCATGCTAGGAGAAGCTGAAGGCAGCAAGCAGGAAAAGAGGAAGGCCCACCACATGTGATGGGTTGACTCGATCCAGGAAGCCACAGCCCTCAGCTTGCAAGACCTGAGCAAGGCTGGTAACTATAGGATGTTTTGGAGGGCATTGCTTCATAGGGTAGCCATGAAATGGAAATGACGTGGTGTGCAGTGTTCCCTCTAAGCTGAGTCAGTGTGAGCTAGCTCACAGCTTTTTAGCCTCCGGCTCACACATTTTTGTCCTGATCTCACTTGGGAGCTCGTTCCAGAGTAGGGTTGCCAAGTCGAATATCCTTAGCGGCGGGGGAGCGTCGCCGGCTCCGGGAGGGGGCGTGGCCCCGATCGTCGGATGGAGGGAAAACCATAGAGTTTTCCCTCCGACGATCGGGGCCATGCCTCCAACGTGACCGACGTGGTTGCATCACCTCCGGTGACGCAGCCACACTGCACTTCGGGGAGTGGAGTTCCCCCCGGGGACCGATACCGCGGTGGCGGAAATCGGGCCTCCAAAGCAGGGGTTTACCTGCCCCCCCGCCTCCACTTGGCAGCCCTATTCCAGAGTGTTGGTGCTGCCAGGGAGAACGCCCTGGACCTGGTCCTAGTCGCCGCCAACCTGGGTGAGCCCTGGGTGAGACAGTGGCTCAGAATTCAGTGGTTATCAACCATCACGATTGGGTTGCCAGGTCC
>NW_015202791.1:0-1067 GCF_001447785.1 Gekko japonicus | reverse complement strand
TCATGCTCAAGATCCTACAAGCTAGGCTGTTCAAACTCTCGCAGACTGTGACAGCAGTCATGAAATTAAAAGACGCCTGCTCCTTGGGAGGAAAGCGACGGCGAACCTAAACAGCATGATAAAAAGTAGAGACATCTCCCTGCCAACATCCGCATGGTCAAAGCAATGGTATTCCCAGTAGTCATGTATGGCTGCGAGAGTTGGACTATAAGAAAGGCCGAGCGCCGAAGAATAGATTCTTTTGAACTATGGTGCTGGAGAAGACTCTTGAGAGACCCCTGGACTGCAAGAAGATCAAATCAGTCAATCCTAAAAGAAATCAACCCTGACTGTTCCCTGGAAGGCCAGATACTGAAGCTGAAGCCCAAATACTTTGG
This sequence comes from Gekko japonicus, assembly GCF_001447785.1. NCBI lineage: Eukaryota > Metazoa > Chordata > Lepidosauria > Squamata > Gekkonidae > Gekko > Gekko japonicus. The sequence goes on along the minus strand of NW_015202791.1, from coordinate 690 downwards.
CCACTGAATGAGAAGGGAGCACTCACTGGAGAAGACCCTGATGCTGGGAAAGATTGAAGATCAAAGAAGACGGGGATGGCAAAGGGTGAGATGGTTAGACAGTATCATAGATGCAACGAACATGAAATTGAGCAAACTTCAGAGGACGGCGGAAGACAGGAAGTCCTGGCGTGATGTGGTCCATGGGGTCGCGAAGAGTCGGACTCAACTGTGCGACTGAACAACAACACTTAATTAGGTCTTAAAACACTCCCTCTAGGTTAACAGTAATGTGATGTCTTGAGAACTCAGTTCATAGAAGATTCTGCTTGCCAGCCGGCTATGAGCCTGTGGCCTTCTCCAATCTGAGTAGAAGCTTCAATAGAGGCGTCTCCCTGTCTCTCTCTGATGTCGTGCTGTAGCAGCTGCTTCCTCGGGGCCCAGCAGGTTCTAGTCCTGGTTCTCCCTGCTCCTGGTCCCCCGGTTCTCGTGCCAGCTGCCCAAGGAGGCCCAAAGGTCCAGAGGACCAAAGTTCTTACTCTCAAAGACAGCTCTGATGGAGCGTGCAGCCAGTGAGTTAATAATACCATCGGCCCAGTAAAATCGAGGACAGTTGGGTTGACCCTGAGGGGGCCAAAAACCCCTCTGGGCTCCCCAGCTGGCTCCCCAGCCCCAGGAACAGGCACAGCAGCACAGAAGATGAGTCCTCTT
>NW_015202790.1:0-946 GCF_001447785.1 Gekko japonicus | reverse complement strand
GGGGTAAAAAAAGGGGCAAAATGTGTTCCACCAATCGTTTTCCATGTGGCTGGCAGGCTGCTGCCTCTTTGCTGCCATACACACACCCGATTGGTCAACCGTGTAGTTCAGAGTTCTGAGGTAAAACCTGCCTGCCTGCACTCACCTCCCTCTGATTGCTCAGCTGTGGATCTCAATGTTCGGAGGTAAAAACATAGTTAAAAGAGACTGCAGACAGTTGAGGTCAGTTACAGAAATTGGTGATTCAAGACTTCTGAATAGACATTTCTCATTTCAACCAGCATGGCAATTGAGTTTATAAATGTTCATGGGAGGTAGTAAAGGACCTTTCTATGTTGCTTGCTCCAGAGTGAGCTCACCAAGCAGCCTGGTGATCCTAGCACCTGAGGGCAGAACCAGCACTGTGGTTTACAGAGAGGTCCTTCAGTAGAGAGAGAAAAAGAACAGTGTGTATGTCTCACTTCATCCTTTACACTACAGTATTCTCCATTAGAATTCCTACAACAAATGTTACCGTTCAAACTTCACATCATCAGTATTATAACTGGATTTACGGAACTTAAATACTGTAGCGAAGCACGGGTATCAGGCTAGTTACAATATAAAGTCATATTTTTCTGCATACCTTTTCCATCAGTAGCTTGGCTTTGCTGCTTGTGTGATCATAATGAAGGCCAGCCACTTTATAAGGAAGCAGCTAATTGTAAGGAATAGTACTAGCTTCCTGAGATGTGGTCATGTTATTTAGGAGTTAAAAGTTTTAGAAGTGTATCATTGTTGATTTTTTGCCTATTTAAACAACTGTCTCCACTCCACCTTTCTTGCAAACAAAGTAAAAAAGAGCAATCAGTTCGCACATATCTCCATCCTATGTTTTGTTATTATTAAAAATGCATCGACCGAGTGGACATATATACTTAGGGTTGCCAAGTGAAAATTCCTCCGG
>NW_015202789.1:0-953 GCF_001447785.1 Gekko japonicus | reverse complement strand
AGCCACCCCCTGGAGGTTGGCAAACCTAATATAGGTCCATTGAGGTAGGTGAGCTTGGAGTGCACAGGCAAGGCCACTTGTGGCTCTTTCACACCCTCCTCCTACTGATTCACAAACCCACAAACATGCACACATTTAGCAGAGCATCTTTACAATGGCTGTGCTGTTAATCTGATGCCTGATGGGATATTTTTCTCTCTGCTTGGCGCTTTAGGGGAGGCTGATGCACTAGGACCGAATGGGGCAGGGGGGCAGGGCCCCACCCACTGAGGCTGACCCCTCAGCCTGCCTCCTTACTCTCCTCACCAGAGCCTCGGGTGTGTGGAGTAAGCAGGCTGAGGAAGTAGGATTGCCAACATCCAGGTGACGCCTGGAGATCTCCCAGAATTATAATTCAGCTGTGTTGGAGAGTGGACTTTATAGCATTAGACATTGCTGAAGTTCCTCTTCTGCCTTCCCCACGCTCTACCCGCTAAGTCTCCGGGAATTTCTCAACCCAGAGCCGGCAACTGTACGAGCAAGTGAGTAATGACTCAGGAAAGCTCACACTGCAATAAATGTTATTAGCCTTTAAGGTGCTCCCTGGAATTCTGTTTTGCTTTGTTACAACAAACTAACATGGCTGCCTCTCTGGAATTATACAGTCAGTCTGTGTCACCTAGAGTTGCCAACCTCCAGGTGGTAAGAATCAACCACCAATGGATGTACAGCGTAGGCAAGTATACAAGCCACACACACACACACAAACCACCATACAAAAGTATTAGACAAGAAATAGTGTCCTTAAAATGACTCCTTATTTTCTATTACAGTCCTTCTACACACAAGTTATCAGCCACTCCCTCTTTGTCTCTAAACGTAGTCACAAAAGAAGCGGCTACGGATCGCCTAGGTTGCCCTCCGTTTCCTCTGACTCTTGTCTTAGAGACAAAGAGGGAGAGGTTAATAACTTC
>NW_015202788.1:0-956 GCF_001447785.1 Gekko japonicus | reverse complement strand
TGTTACCTTTTCCAACTAATCACATTAATACCCGCACAAACTAAATGTTTGCTTAGGAATATCATATAAAATAACGTTAGACTTGAAGTATCAAAGTAAATATGTAAAACTGGAATAGAACATAATTCATAATCAAATTTACATTATTGGGGGGGTACTTTCTTGGTATTTTTTCATCTGTGAGTGTGTGCGCACCTGGAAGTCATGTCGACCTCTGGTGACTGACCCCTGTAGGGGGCCTGGAAGATATTCAGATAGGTGGCTGAATAAAGCCTGCCCCCGCCTCCTGACTGCTGGTATTCCAAGGAGGTCTCCCAGCCAAGTACTTGCCAGAGTTGACCCTGCTTAGTTTCTGAGCTCTGGTGGGATCGGGCTTACCTGGGCTATCCAGGTCAGGGTGAAATTAACATTATTTCTCTTATACCATCCATCATTTTAATTCTAGTTTTGACTGGGTGACAGAAGTGCTGTGGTTCCATTCCCCAGGAAGTCCTCTTTGGCCTTCCTATAGTGCTGTGCTCTCCTCACAGGGCCTTCTCACTGTGCCACCTCTCAGAGCTCAGTTCCCAGAGCTATTACCCTTGCCTGCTTTGCCTTCTCTTGGTGGGCTTTGTCACCCTCACTGGCTAGAGCAGCTTCTTCTTGCCCTTCCAAGACTTCCCCTGCAGTTGCTGCCTCCAGTCCCACAGCCCGTGGCCAAGGGTGCTTCAGTGTTCCCAACTGTTTCTCTGCCAGGTGCCCACAGCTGTCATCTTACCCCTCCCCCCAGTTGTTCACTGCCACCTTTTAAATGTTAGGGTCACCGGCACAGGTTGGCCCCCTTCCACAGATTCTCCTCACCCTCAGCAGCCTGGCCACATTGTCTTCCAGTCGGGCTGTCTGGAGCCCTCCTGATGCTGCTCGAACCGCAGGGGCCTGTTCTGCTGACCACAGTGTCAGGTTCCCAGTCAAATCAC
>NW_015202787.1:0-964 GCF_001447785.1 Gekko japonicus | reverse complement strand
CCCCTAAGAACGCGAAAGGGAATCAGGCGCTGGGAGCTCAAAAGACTCCCCGCCCGTCACCATGCCGTGCCGCCGGAAGTCCTGAAAGACCTCTTTTAAGGACTGCTGTTGAGAGAACAGCTCTGAGAGAACTGTGACTGACCCAAGGTCACCCATCTGGCTTCTTGTGGAGGAGTGGGGAATCAAACCAGGTTCTCCAAATTAGAGTTCGCCACTCTTAACCGCTACACCAAACTGTAGTAGTTAGAGTTTTGGACTAGGGTCTGGAAGACCTGGGTTCAAACTTCCTCTCTACCATGAAGCTCACTAGGCTTTATTGAGCCAGTCACATACTTGCCACCTAACCTACCTCACAAGGCTATTATTGTTGAAGGGTAGGAAACTCTGATTGCCTGAGACACTAGGGGATGTTGTGTTTGTCATAGTTAGAGCTGGAATGATTTCCTATGAATGCCTCTCTGTGCCGCAGAAGCCTGGGAGTTGTTCCTTCAAGTTCCCCTCTCCTTCCTGCTTTTAGAACAGGAAGGACATGTATGGCACTCTCTCCTCTTTCCCAGCCACAAGGGAAAAGGCAGACAATCCCAGGCCTGTCAGAGCAGTATACTCACACATGTCAACATTAGTGGTTGCTTGTAGAAATCAGTGTGTTAAATTGGGATGAGATAACTTTTAATCCCCCCCCCCAACTTCTATAGGGTTACTGGTCCAGAATCTGGTGGTATAAACAATAGGAAATATTTTTTGTGGTCAATTTAAAATCTGTGGCCACACACAGCAAAAAATGAGGTATAGATAATTTTTTGGTGAGTTGAAACAATGGCTCAGAGGCAGGTTATGATCTCATGTTGTGGCTCTACTGGATCAAGAGCCAGCTGGAAAACCAGGGAGAAGAGACACCTCTTGATACTGAGCAGGTGAGCATGGGAGACAGAGCAATGGATCCAACAGGACAATAAGGGAAGGC
>NW_015202786.1:0-952 GCF_001447785.1 Gekko japonicus | reverse complement strand
CAGTCCTAGCCTTTCTACAGGATGGCCTGGATTCTGGTTGGAAGGTCTCTACCCTTTGTAGACAGGCTGTGGCATTATCTACCATCCTTCCACTGCTGGGAAGTTACAAATTGACCAAGCACCCCCATGTTCAGCTATTCCTGCAGGGAGCATGTCACCTCCACAGGTGCACCATTTTCCTACTTGGAAATTAAACACAGTCCTTCCGGCTCTGACCAAGCTTCCCTTCGAACCTCTCAGGGAGGTCGCCCTAAAATGGCTCAGAATGAAGACTCCATTTCTGGTGGCCATAACATCTGCTCGCCGGGTCTCAGAGATTAGCGCCTTCTCGGTGAAGTCCACTCTGTGCATTTTTCACAAAGACAAAATTGTCCTTCGGATGGATCCAACGTTTCAGCCTAAGGTGTTGTCCTCCTTTCACCGGTCTCAAGAGGTTTATTTACCTTCCTTCTGTCCCAATCCTAGGCACCCTAAGGAGGTTCTGTGGCACATGCCGGACATCAGGTGTGCTCTGAAGATTTATATTGTCAGGACGGAACCAATCAGGAAGACAGATTTTATGTTTGTTAATATCTCTCCGCCTAGAGCGAGTGACAGGATGTCCAAGGCACATTGCAGAGGCCTATAAAGTGGCGGGACTGGACGTCCCACAAGGGATTACACCACACTCACTGAGAAGTGCCTCGACCAATGCAGCCTTTTCCAACCGGGCGACAATTAAGTCTGTAGAACAGTGGCCTGGACATCTATTTAAACGTTCGTCAGGCACTATAAATTGGACACGTTCGCCTCAGCCGATGCAGCGTTCAGAAGAAGAGTTCTCCAGCACATCCTGACTTTGGCTGACGATGATGACCCACCCAAATGAGGGACACTGCTCTGGGAGGTCCCATGGAGACGTCCTCCTCCTTAGAGGGAGAACAGCCATTGGCATTTACCGTGAAGGGTCCTT
>NW_015202785.1:0-939 GCF_001447785.1 Gekko japonicus | reverse complement strand
TTTTTGGGGCCTCCCACCCCAACACATCCCGAACTTTCTTAGGGTCCATTCCCAGCCCTTGTTGGGTAATCCGATAGTCCAAGAAGTCTATCTCTGTCTTATGGAACTCGCACTTGTACAGCTTGGCATGCAACTGGTTATTGTAGAGAGCCATCAGGACCTCCCTTACCAACTTAGCATTAGAGCCCAAGTCTTGGGAATACATCAACACGTCATCTAGATAACAAACTACCCCTCTGAATAAGGGCTTATGTGCCGAGCATTAATCCTGGTAGGGGTCCGAACCTGACACCCAAGTCCCAAGGACTGTTCTGGAGCCCAACCCCTTGACTTTGACTTGCACACGGGGATGTCTGGATTCAATTTTTATTCCAAAAGCTAGCTAAAAAAATAAATAAAGCCAGTTTCCTGATGGGGAGCTTCTGGTGTGCAATTGGATAGTCTTTCACTCTTGAATTCAGCAGTAAAACATGGTGGCGACACTTGTGGGCCGAGTCTGAGGGGCTGTAGGAGTGCCCGGTGTTTTTGGATACAGAGCTAAATTTCTTTCAAAGATGCTTCACTTTGGGGCTGCTTTTGCCTTAAAACCTTTAGGCTGAGGCTCAGCTTGTCCTGTGGATTCAGGGCCTGTGCTCCTTTTTGCAGACCTTTTTATTTGAGTAACGTTCATTCTTTAAGCAGTGCAGCTGGAGCTGGCTTAATGATTCTGGGGCAAATGTCAAAGGTGGGCCCATCCACACCTTCTTTCTTCTCACCCAACCCACCCTGAAGAAGAACAAAGCACCCCGTTTTCACAACGCATGTTCCCTTCAAAACGGCACCGCAGTTTGCATTTCAACTTTATTCTACTTTCCAATATTCCAGTATCTGTCCCTTATATATAAAGCCATAGTGAGGCCCAACGTTCCAGTGCATACCAACAGTGTTTGGAGGCTTGAA
>NW_015202784.1:0-964 GCF_001447785.1 Gekko japonicus | reverse complement strand
GAAGAAAGAACAGCTTCTGCTCTTGCACCTGCTCTTTTCCCCCAGCCCTCTTCTTCCCTATTGGTCAATTTTGGCTCCAAAACCTCTCAGGGGATTCTGGGAGTTTTAGGCCCAGCCTCACCTACTGCCAGCCAGGCTCCCTGGACCTAGTAGTACAGCCCAGATCATGACAGCCCCTAACTTAGGGTTGCCAAGTCCTACCTGTTGCTGCAGCGGGGGACTCCCGGTTCGCTCCTGGAATGTTTGTGCACGCGCAAAGCGTGCACGCACTGCAACCACATCACCCGGAAGTGACGCGACCACGTCGGGCATGCTGGGGGCGGGGCCATGACCATCTGAGGGAAAACCATAGAGTTTTCCTTCGGATGACCGTGGCCCCGCCCCCAGCGTGGTTGCGTCACTTCCGGGTGACGTGCATGTCACGTATTTTGGGAGCGGGGTTCCCCCCGGGGCCTGATCAGCCAGCAGCGGGGAACGGGCCTCTGGGGTGGGGGTTTCCCCGCCCCCCGGGGGGACTTGGCAAGCCTACCCTAACTCCTTTTTTGGGGGAGAGGGGTTGCTTAGAACTGAACGGAAACAATTGTGCCTGAAGAAATGCTGGACAGAAACAATTGTGCCTGAAGAAATGCTAGTAATCTAGAGCCAAGCCAATATTGTAGCAACACAGCAACTTGTGAGCTACATGACTGGATTTCTAGTGCACTGCTGACTGATGCTGTGAAGGGTCCTATAAATCAACTGAGGGTACATAGAAGATTTCAGGGATCTGGGTTCTTTTAAAATAAAAAATTCCCCTCAGTTGTTCCCTTCAGATGGTATAAGAGCTTTGGGTTCATTGTTGTGAGGTAAGTTTTGTGGCGAGCAAGAAAAACATGGATATTCCTGAGGCAGGAGTTGGATAAAGACGACAAAGAAGATTTATTTATGCATAGGTGGTTCTTAAAGAATGGATTGGCAGCTCAGG
>NW_015202783.1:0-1002 GCF_001447785.1 Gekko japonicus | reverse complement strand
TCCGCTGGCATCAGCTTAATATATTGCCTAATATGTAAACAGAATGAGTCCACTGGCTGGCTTCCGATTTCCTCTTCATGCCTATTAGGGTTACCTGTAGGAAACCATCTTCAGTTTTACCCAAAAGTACTATTTCTGTGTTTGCCCATCTGAAACTATCCCAACAGACTTGATTAAAGAGCTTTTTAAAGGAACCCTCTGCATACCATGGCACTGTACACAAATCACTTTGCGTGTTTGAACGGGGGATGTCTAACTTCTGAATCTGCCAAAGCCTCTCTGTTCCCCTGAGAGTCAGTGTCCAAAGAGAACTGAGAGGTCTGGTTTCTGGATGATGGGTTAGATCCATCCAGCTTTTCTGCTCATGAGAAAGAGAGGAGGGTTCCTCTTTGGCTCATGAGAAAGAGAGGAGGGTTCCTCTTTGGCTCATGAGAAAGAGAGGAGGGTTCCTCTTTGGCAGCCTGAAACCCCTATGCTGGGGACTGAGGGATTGGCATGAGCAAAAGTCATGCAGGATGGGGGCTGTAAAGTAGATGAAGTGGGTGTGAATAAGTGAAGTTGGCTGGATCCCACCTAAAGATCTTGAGACTTCCGGCACCTCTTTTTCAAAAAAAAACAAAAACAAAAAAGCCTTGAATTTACCACTTACACAGTATAATCTGCCTTGAGTCTCAGTGAGAAAGGTGGACAATAAATAATGTAACTAAATAAAATAAGTGGCAAGTGGAGACTTGTGGTAAAAGCTCAGGTCAGCAGATTAAAGACAGAGATTGTTAATTCCATCACTGGCCACAGTTAGTGAACAGAAAGGTGGCTAAAATGTTTTAAATACTGTTTTAAATGAAGTAAGACTTGCAGTAAAAGATCAGCTCAGCAAATTCACAACAGAGATTACTAATCCAGTTTCCACTTGTGGGCATAGTCTGTATTCACTTTCCCCCCTCCAACCTAGCTTCACGCCTTTCTGAAAAACGTTCGCTTCAACAACAGTGCTGGGGAAGA
>NW_015202782.1:0-1005 GCF_001447785.1 Gekko japonicus | reverse complement strand
AGCAAATATGTTTCTAACCTTCATGGTTGCAGAGGAAAGTGGCGGAGTGGGTGGGCGCAGTGTTCCTTCTAAGCTGAGTTAGCATGAGCTAGCTCATAGTTTTTTAGGGTCCGGCTCACACATTTCTGTCTTCGCTCAGGAAGGGAGGGCTCCAGAACAAACTGGTTTATTCAGCAGCCAACTCGCTCGCTCACAGCTTTAATGGCGGTAGCTCACAAAGTAGGATTTTTGCTCACAAGACTCCACAGCTTAGAGGGAGCGTTGCTCAGCAGGCCCTGCCTGGGACCGCGGCTGGAGTGGCTCCAGTGTTCCCTCTAAGCTGAGTGAGTGGGAGCTGTTGTTGTTCAGTCGCACAGTCGGGTCCGACTCTTCGCGGCCCCGTGGACCAGATCCCGCCAGGCCCTCCTGTCTTCCGCCGTCCTCTGAAGTTGGCTCAACTTCATGTTCGTTGCATCTATGACACTGTCTAACCATCTCATCCGTTTGCCGTCCCCGTCTTCTTTGACCTTCAGTCTTTCCCAGCATCAGGGCCTTCTCCAGGGAGGGCTCCCTTCTCATTGGGTGGCCAAAGTCTTTGAGCTTCAGCTTCAGGATCTGGCCTTCCAGGGAACAATCAACCCTGAGTGGGAGCTAGCTCACCGTTCTTTGGCCTCCGGCTCACAGGGTTCTGTCTTCGCTGAGGAAGGAGGGCTCCAGCCTCCAGAGCAAACGGATTGATCCAGTAGCCAAATGGCTCGCTCGCAACTTTAATGCCAGTAGCTCACAAAGTAGAATTTTTTGCTCACAAGACTCCACAGCTCAGAGGGAGCATTGGTTGGCTCTCTGGACAAGAGCTGGAAAGGGCAGCAGAGGGCATTCTTGCAGAGATTAGATGCACGGGCATGGGGGAACCAGGCTTTATTTATTTTATTTTTTTAATTTACTTCATTCGTAACCTGCCTTTGTCTGCAAGGGGGACCCAACGCGGCTTACGCCGTTCTCCTCCGTTTTATCCTCACAGCGACC
>NW_015202781.1:0-965 GCF_001447785.1 Gekko japonicus | reverse complement strand
CGTCCCTGCCCCAAAATAGCCCTGCCTCTACGTGTGTCTGTGAGTGTGAGAAAGAGAAAAAGAGCACAGATGGAGGAGAATCTTATTAAAGCTTAATGATCTCTTCTTGTAATCTGGGATGTAATACAGGCATGAACATCCAGGAATTTAAAGAATGCAGCTACCCCTGCCCAGCGAAGGACATAAGAGCAGCCGGCTGGATCAGACTAGCGGTCCGTCCAGTCCGGCATCCTGTGGGCAGCCAGTTGCCCTGGAGGGTGAATAAACAGGGGCATGGAGTCTGTTACGTATTGTGCGTACATGTCTGAGCTTCGTGTGTTCAGCAATATAAGGCTGACATTGTAAAATACACATTCTGATTGGTCCACTCTGCGCAGTAGACCAGTCAGAACCCACGCACGGTTCTGGAGGGAACTGAGTCCATTGGTCTTTATGTTAACTAGGCTTGCCAAGTCCCCCCGGGGGGCAGGGAAACCCCCGCCCCAGAGGCCTGTTCCCCGACGGCGGCAGATTGTGATGTGACGACGCCGGGCACGCTGGGGGCAGGGCCACGGTCATCCGAGGGAAAACTCTATGGTTTAAACTGCCTTCCCTTCCCTTCAAGGGGGGGGGGGCTTGTTCAGGCTGCCCGCAGCCGCGGGATGCCCAAGCAAGCCAAGGGAAGGCATGGGGTGTGGCCTAATATGCCAATGAGCTGTGCTGTCAGGGGTATGGCCTATTATGCTAATGAGTTCCTGCTGGGCTTTTTCTACCAAAAAAGCCCTACTTGTAACTAATGAGTTCAACACCCCTGGTCTATCTTGTCTCCCCTCAGCTGGCTTTTTTCTAGTCTGTTAAGTTGCAGACCTTTCAGCCTTTCCTCGTAGGAAAAATTCTCCAGTCCCCGAATCATCTTGGGCAAGCCACATGCAGAAGAAGCCCTCTGGGGCATGTAGCTGATCCAGTTGGACCGTCCCCTTAGGGTT
>NW_015202780.1:0-1123 GCF_001447785.1 Gekko japonicus | reverse complement strand
GAATCGGGTTGATTTCTGAATTTCTAATGTCTGCTTTTCAGACCCCCTCAACTATTCTTTTTCAGTTCAGTTCTTCCTTGTGTAGACTGGACGTGTGAGCCTTTATTTTCACAACCCTTTCTAGATTTGAGCCCGGAAGCTCTACAGAGACCAGCAAGATTTTTGGGGGTATGCACTTTCAAGAGTCAAATCTCCCTTTGTCATATACAGGTAGGAATGGACATCCCAGAGTCTTTATATCCCGGTCTGAAGGTGGAATCTCTGTTCCTACTTGTATCTGACGAAGGGAGCTTTGACTCTTGAAAGAAGAAGAGAAGAAGAGATTGGATTTATACCCCGCCCTTCACTCGGAATCTCAGAGCGGCTTACGAACTCCTTTCCCTTCCCCTCCCCACAACAGACACCCTGTGAGGTAGGGGGGCTGAGAGAGCTCTGAACTGCTCGTGAGAGAACAGCTCTGAAAGAATTTGTGACTGACCCAAGGTCACACCAGCAGCTGCATGTGGAGAAGTGGGGAATCAAACCCAGTTCAACCAGATTAGAGTACGTGCACACCAAGCTTATGCCCCCCAAATCTTGTGGGTCTCTAAGGTGTGACTGGGTTTGAATCCAGCTGTTCTATTGCAGACCAACATGGCTACCCTCTGAAACAATGCCATTTTCTGTTTCCTTTCACTGAGATTTTCCTGTAGGCATTTATGCTACAATAAGCCAGCATTATATATTAGACATGCATTTTATGCATACACGATATACAATGAATGTATAAATGTGTTAGAAAAGTTGGGCATTAAAAGAGAATCATACAACATACACGGAAATGAATCTACAAAAACAAAGCCAAAAGCAAGGAATGGAAAACGTTGACAACACACAAACATTACAGGAAACGAAATAGGGAATATTAATTCATTCCTATTACAAATTAACTCTCTCTCTACCTATCTTTTTTGTGGGCCTTCCAAAAGATGCTGCCTCGGGCACTCTAAAGGATGCTTTGAACCCACAGCAATTGCTCATTTTCTCTCTCTCTCTCTGTGATAGGGGAAAATTGAGAGAAGGGGGCCATTTTGCTTGGTGGGGAGGGGAGAGGACCCCATCCACAAACTTAAATTGTGCAGAG
>NW_015202779.1:0-975 GCF_001447785.1 Gekko japonicus | reverse complement strand
CCCTCCCAGAGCCTAACAGATTTTATCACAGCCTCACCTGGATTTCTAAGACCCAATATCACCTCCCCACATACCCCTGAGCATCAGATGGCGCACAGTTTGCATATTTACCAGTTGCTCTGCTTGAAGTGCTACTGGGTGGCCTTGGACCAATCATTCCTTCTCAGACTGACCTACCTCACAGTGTTGTTGTAAGGGTTAAAGCAGATGGCCACATACTCAGAGTCGGGTTCCTCTGTGGAAGGGCAAGATGAATACGCACTAGAGAGGAAGATCAATATTCCATCAGCACTCAAACTGGAACGCCTGAGTGTCAAATTCTTTTGCAACGGCTGTCCTGCCTAGAATCTTTGCGCCCTTTCCCACCAAAGCACACACCAGGACAGTATCATATATTAATGCTGACAAGTCTTAGTGGTGGGCAGATGGGTGGGAGAAGGCACTCTTCCCACCTGGCTTACACGGAATAGTTGTTGCACCAAGTCATTTAAACGTAAAGGTTTCCCTTTGCGCGAAAGCCAGTCGAACCCAACTCTAGGGGGCGGTGCTCATCTCCGTTTCCAAGCCGAAGAGCCAGCGCTGTCCAAAGACTTCTCCGTGGTCATATGGCCGGCATGACTAAACGCCGAGGCGCAGGGAACGCTGTTACCTTCCCACCTAAGTGGTACCTATTTATCTACTTGCAATTCCTTGCTTTCGAACTGCTTGGTTGGCAAGAGCTGGGGCCAGAGACGGGAGCTCACTCCGTCATGCGGCACACTCGGGTCTCGAACTGCCTTCCGGTCTCAAGTTCGAATCTCCACTCTGCCTGGGAAGCTTGCTGGGTAACCTCAGGCTAGTCTCCCTCTCCCAGCCTAACCTACCTCACAGGGTCACTGCGAGGATAAAAGTGGAGGTGAAGAGAATGACGTTAGCAGCTTTGGGGGGTGGGGGAACGGCAGAGAGGGCTCTGACCGAAATGGCTCTTTTTCAAGG
>NW_015202778.1:0-963 GCF_001447785.1 Gekko japonicus | reverse complement strand
GCAGGCAATCAAGCCACCTCTGAAAATGTCCAAACCCCACTAGGCATCGCAAGAAGTCACCATGACTTCCTGGCATGCAAGCACACAGATATACACACACACAGACATGCACAACCCCACCCCACCCAAATAAGAGTTGTGAGAATAAAATGGTGGATCAAGCACCATATATACCTTCATAAGCTCTGTGGAGTAAGGATGAAAAAATGTTATAGATTATCATTTTAGGTTTGGGAAGTATGACAGCCCAAAGAGCTCTGGCAACACCATGGACGTTCACTGTTTCTTGTGGGTGTTATGGTAAGCTGTGAAGCTGATTCTTCATATAATGAAGGTAATAAGATCTCCACCTGAAATATTCACTGAGACTTTGCCAGTGAAGTGTGGACACTTGTTTTCCTATTGTTGGCTGTAGCATTAGATTCTTTGATAAGAGGCTAGAAAAATTTGGCCACCAAGAGGAATCCCTTAACTCATCTATCTACTGGGTTATGTCAAATCTAGGCCCACAACTATGACATTAACAGTTAAAGTGACTGATTTTCAAACTGCCCCCAATTAATTGTGCAGGCTTATTTTTTAAAAAACTGAAATGCTTACAAAAACAGGAATTGCTGGCACCACCTTTCAAACTGAATTGCCCACACAGGAAAGAAAGTCTCTAAATGCAGCAGACACAGGCACCATTTAAAAACAGACATTAGATTAAAAAAAAAATGTTAACATCTTCTTTATTAACAAATCTTCATAAATGTGCATAGCCAATCAATTAAAACTCATATATTTTGTCAGTTGGCAGCTCTAACCAAATCAAGTGACAAGTCATGAAAACGTAACAGATAAGTCCAATATACAAATGGAGATGTTTGTCTTGTTGATTGGGGGAACGGGTTTAAATAAATGGACACTTCACTCTATAGAACATTGATATTTGGGGGGGGGGGAGTTTGGTCTTTCAGACAT
>NW_015202777.1:0-972 GCF_001447785.1 Gekko japonicus | reverse complement strand
CCTTTATTTTTACCTTTACATTGAGGTCAGCCCGGTTCTGCCCCACAGTTGTCCCACGATAAACAGATGCTGTGATAACCAGGGATAAATGCAAGGTGTTGTGTCCTGAGTTGAACTCTGATCAAACCAGGGATGAGATCCAAGTGCGGAAAGGACTTCTAGCTGAGTTATGAGTTAAGGGCTGGTGAGCGTTGTGCTTTCTAGGATGATATGACAGAGCTCTTTGGACTCTTCCCAGCTGCGATTGAGTGGAGTGAAAATTTAGATATTAGTATTTTGGGGCATGCCCAATCAGTCTACCTATCTGTTTCATCAACTTGTTTACGTATTGTCAGCTACGCTGCCATGGGGCTTGGGGAGCTCGGTCTGTGTCTGGTTAATTGCTACTGCATTCCTTTCTGTGTTTTTTCTGCTTTGCGCCGAAATGCTTATCTATACAGATGTGCAGGAGGGAGTTGTATTGTCTGGGTTTTTCCTAGGTGCCGTGGGAGAGTGTTGGTTCTCAGCTTTAGCCACCTAACGGTCTCAAAGATTTATCCTGTGCACGGGAGGGTGCCTAATTGGCCAATGCTCTGGGGAGGGGTGCATACGAATACCCTATATCCTATTATGCCCATGGGGCTGCTGCCATTCTTAACAGTGCTTATGTTACTGCATCTATAGCTCTGCAATAAAAGTATTACTGTTCCTGAATGCGTGTATTCCGTTGTTGGCTGTGGGTTCTGACACGTATGTTATATTATTATATGCTTCCTGTGTGTCACTCTGCCATACGATAAATAATTAATTAAAAGGATCCTTCTGTCTCTCCACCCACATGCATGGTGATGAATGTTAATCTGTTGTAGCAGTTCGGTCAACCATTTTTCAACCCTTTTATCTACAGAAGCTTTCACAATTGTGTATAAGAAGGAAGATCAGTTATGTTCTGGAACTGGGTTGTTATTATTGTGTTGGTGGGGCATCTGATAG
>NW_015202776.1:0-974 GCF_001447785.1 Gekko japonicus | reverse complement strand
AGTCCGCCACTCTTATCCACTACACCAAAGGAGAGAGCCTGATGCATCTCCCTCCACCAAGGTAAATCTTCATTTGTAAGAACCTGCCTATACCTTTGTACCCTACTGTCAGGTGGCAGCTATTGAAACAGTTCTGTTGAAAGTTCCAGAGGGCAGCTGTGTTCTTCTGCAGTGGGACAGCTCGATTCGAATCCGGTAGCGCCTTAAAGACCAACAGGATTTTCGGAGCAAAAGCTTTCGACAGCCAAAATTCCTTGTATATGACTGTCACGGCTCAGGTTAGAGTGTCACCTGACGCTGCCACCACTCTGGTTTTACGATACCTTGAGAAGGCCCAGAGCACCCTCCCAAGACCTTCATGCCTCCCTTGTTTGGCCGAAAGAAGCATGAGGACCGGACAGAGCAAACAAGAAATAAAAGGTTTATTTTACAGGAGGCCAGCCCAGTATGGGAAAAAAGACAAAGTGCAAGAACAATAACGATAAGTGGGTGAAGGGAAAAGAAACCAAATGCCCTAATGCGACTAGACTCACAGTCCTTAGCTCCCTGTCTCAGTTGGGCCTGAGTCTGCTCACCCTTCCTCTCAAGATGAGGGTCTCTTCCCTGCAGCAGCCTTCCCTCTGGCTCTGCTCTCTTAGAAGAAGGAACAAGCTCTGTACCAGCTCTTGTGTTATAAGCCCCCTTTCTCTGTGATTGGCTAAAATTGGCGCCAAAACCTCTCAGGGACTTCTGGGAATTGCAGGCCTAGCTATTCAGGCTCCCTGGGCCTGTGAGGCCTGGCTTGCACAGCCCAGATCATGACAATGACAGAGAGCTTTGACTCTCGAAAAATTATACCCCGAAAATCTCGTTGCTCTCTAGGGTACTACTGGAATCGAATCTAGCTGTTCTGTTGAAAGGTCTCGCAGACAAAATCACTTGAAGTCAATTTTTGAAGCCTTTCCGACCTTTGGAGAAGCAGAGTTACATTTTAT
>NW_015202775.1:0-1021 GCF_001447785.1 Gekko japonicus | reverse complement strand
TGACCCCTGGATGTAAGGGAACCGTTGCTGGCCACAACCGAAGGCCTGGCGGAACATCTCTGCCTTGCACGCCCTGCGGAACTTTAATAGATCAGGGAGGGCAAGGATGTCATTTGGCAGAGAGTGCCACCAGGCTGGGGCCAAGGCTGAGAACATTAGCATAACATCAGTAATACATTGTCGATCCTTGTGCCGTGGTGGCAGATGGTGCCAAAGCAATATTTTTTAAACATTCCGCACAGCCAACCAGGTCTCCAGTAGCCAATCAGAAGTCTTGCTGGGCAAAAGCTCCACCTGGCCCCGCCTGCTCCTTGAAAGCACTTGGCGGGGTTATGCTAATGAGCTCCTGCACCTCTTTTTCTACGAAATGACCCCTGGATGTAAGGGAACCGTTGCTAGCCTCAACCGAAGGCCTTGCGGAACATCTCTGCCTTGCACGCCCTGCGGAACTTTAATAGATCAGGCACAGCCAACCAGATCTCCAGTAGCCAATCAGAAGCCTTGCTGGGCAAAAGCTCCACCTGGCCCCGCCCACTCCTTGGAATCACTTGGCGGGCACCAGGAAAGGTGTTGGCGGGTGTCGTGGTGCTCGCAGGCACCACGTTGGGGACCCTTTTATGGTCCTCCTGCTTCCTTCAGCCCAGTTCTGAGCATGTGCACTCTCACGTGATTGTCCATCCATAGCATGGTGATGTCTTCCCTGCACACTGTTGTGAGCGGTGGTGGTGGCGCTGAGTCCCCGCCCGAGTTGGCATCGCAGCCAGAGGCGCTGGCATTGCCAGAACCAGAAGCCGGCCCCTCTGACTCCTCATGGGTTGATAGCTTGCCAGCGCCTGAGCCCGTAAACCCCGCATCTGGTCCTGCAGCGGCCGAGGAGGCACAGGTGCAATTGGGGAACCTGCCTGACTCACGTCCACGGGTGGTTCAGCTAAGGGAGCGGCTCCACAGAGACTTAGCCACCCGCTGTTGTGATGCATGCGGGCAGGGAAGGTGAGCGCATAGTCCTGAGTATTAGCAGGAG
>NW_015202774.1:0-997 GCF_001447785.1 Gekko japonicus | reverse complement strand
GATGCCGGGGATTGAACCCGGGACTTTCCGCGGGCCAAGCAGACGCTCCACCCCTGAGCCACAGCTCCCGCAATCTTGTGTCTTCAAAATCCCTAGGAGAGGCTCCCATATTCCAAGGGGGGACACCCTTTGGGCTCTGTCCCTTGCCCCAGGGGCTGGACCTAATTCCCCCCCTGCTCACCTGTATCATGGCTCTCCTCTCTGACTGTGACATCACAGCTGATGCAGGCAGGACCAGTGACAGGGAAAGGGGGGGGGGAAACAGGGCATGAGATTTGAGAGCCATTCGCAGGCTGTTAGTTTGTTAACCAGAGTTTCCAAAAGTTTCCCCTTTTATTTTCTTATCTGCGGGAGGGCGGGGTGGGTTTCCAGGCAGACCTCCTTCGCTCGTCCAATGCACCAAAGCCCCTTTTGCTAGGGAACCCTCTAGAGTTGTAGATAGTTTCCAGCTTTCCAGCAAGCCCGGGTCTCTGGCCGAGATGTTCCTGTTTGCACATAAGGCGGACACTCCCATCAGCACTTACACCGACTCCTACCGCGTGCCCTGCCTGACCAAAGAGAGCTACAAGGAACCCTCTCTCAAAGCGTGGGACGTGGAGGCGCCGCTCTCCAAGGTAAAGCCTTTTCAGAGCTTTGAGGAAGACGGCATACGGGTATGAGAGCCTGGCTCCGGCAACTTGGCGGCAGGAAGTGCCCTCCAACCACAACTGACCTATGGTGACCCCGTAGGGTTTTCAAGGCAAGAGCTATTCAGAGGGCGGTTTGCCCTTGCCTGCCCCTGTGTAGCAACCCTGGGCTTCCCTGGTGGTCTCCCCTCCAAGGACTAGCCAAGACCGACCCTGCTTAGCTTCTGAGATCTGACAAAATTGTGATAACCCGGCCGTCCAGATCAGGTCAGACAAACTGGACGGAGCGGGAATGTACTGTGAACAGCTTTGGTGTTGTGGTTAAGTGTGTGTTTGGTGTACTGGTTAAGTAAAGGTAAAGGTTTCCCTTG
>NW_015202773.1:0-969 GCF_001447785.1 Gekko japonicus | reverse complement strand
GCAAGGTAGGTAACATTTGGCAATCCTACCACTGAGGCTATTTATGTGTTAATGTCCCTACGTAATCTTTTAAATGGACGCCTGACAAATCATCCTCTTAGGACAAGGCTATCTTGAACACTGGAGCAAAATCAGGAATAAGTATCTTGAGGCTCCCTTACTGGTATTTTTTTTGGACTGGCATCATAAACCCACTGAGTTTACATTTTTTGCCACTTAGTAGGTCTGGGCATATCCTTATTATCACTGTGACATTAATACATTGCTGTTTCAAAGGAAGGCATTTTGGATTTGTACTCTTAATTATCCCAAGGGTTTCAATTTATTGGCAGAGTTCATTCCACGCTTTGGAGTTTGCTTTCAATTAATTTACTGCAAAAGGATTTTACAAAAAGACAATAACTGACTGCAGACTATTAATGCAACACAGAGGTTTTCAGAGCACAAGGACTAAAACAGCAGAGAAAGAGAAACAACAAGACGTAGGCTGAACTACAAGAGAAAACATTCAATAAACCCTAAATTCTAGAGAATGCTCCACAGCTCCCCCTAGGGTACATGTGGACTAAACTACTCTATCAGCCGTATTTACAGTAACTAGACCAGGGTGTCAAACTTAAGGCCTATGGGCCAGAAGCAGCCCACCCAAGGCTTTAATTAGCCTGTGGCACTTTTCTTCCCCCTCCCCCTCCTGTCCTCACCCTTTGAAGCTTGAGGCTGTCTAAGTTCCCAGCCCCTCTGTCTTGTTTTGGCCTGCTTTGGCAGGAAGCTCTTCTGGGCTTGCAAAGTTACAAAGAAAATACGGAATGGATTTTTCCATTAAGGCCTCTGCACTCGAATAGACTATTCTGGGACCCAGTGCTCTGGGATTGGAATGATACCCCTTGGAGTTGGATGACAGTCCCTAGCAATAGTATCTGTGTTCTGGGATTGGAATGGCAGTGCGCAGGGGTCATTTCGTAGAAAAAG
>NW_015202772.1:0-1025 GCF_001447785.1 Gekko japonicus | reverse complement strand
GATTAAAAAGAAGGTTGGATTCTATTTTACTGCAGAATTTCTTGGAGGACACCGCGGTGAACATGGATTAAAAGGAGAGCGCAGAAAGGGCTGCAGTTCCTTGGTAGGAAGAAAATGAACTGAAGATTCAGGGGAGGGGCCTTTTTATTCCACTAATCAGAGGAAATTTTCGTTTCATTCCATGAAAACAGTGCAAAATCCAGGTCAAACTGTGTTGTCTGCAAAATTCACATAAAGCTTGAAATAGGATTAAGCATTAAAGATGTATGCCAAAGTTAAAAGAGAGAGAGAGAGAGAGAGAGAGAGAGAGAGACATGTTGTGTTTGTTTCCAGGGTGATGCATTAGTTTACAAATCTTTCCCAAACGCATCTCCCCCAGCTCATCGAAACCACAGAGACATAAATAAATTCATTTGCATCTGCTGCCCTTGCACCAAGTGTTTCCAAAACTTCTGTTTCGGCACATGAAAAGGTGTGTGTGTGGGGCGGGGTGTTAAGATTGCCTGGTACTGCCGTGCCACAGGTCCAATCAGGATCCAGCCCACCACCCCCCTTCAATTTTTAAATGGCCAAGTTTGTCTCTAAAATGGCATCAGCAGCCACAGGTTGGACCCGTGGCCACTGTAATGTCTCGTTTGGCCCTGAGGGACCTTCTATTTTGAGTCAGAATAGCTCCCCAGTCACATTTTCAACCCACCTTCCCTCTGATTAACGTTTTGAGCCCAGTGGCATCTTGAAGACGAACAAAGTTTAATTCTGGCTATAAGCCTTCGTGTGCAGGCACACTTTTGAAGATACCTGAAGAATGCATGCACACGAAAGCTCATACCCAGAATTAAGCTTCACTGGTCTTAAAGGTGCCACTCGACTCAAACTTTGTTCTGCTGCTTCAGACGAACACAGCTGCCCACCAATGGAGTCTTGTGAGCAAAAATTCTACTTTGGGAGCGACTGGCATTAAAGTTGTGAGCGAGCGATTGCGCTACAGCATACATCTGTTTGCTCTGGAGCAATGTTCCCTCTAA
>NW_015202771.1:0-977 GCF_001447785.1 Gekko japonicus | reverse complement strand
CAGGCTGCCTTCCGCAGGGCGGTCACGTAGTCAGCGATGGACTCGGTTGGGCCATGGCTTCGCTTGTAGAACGTGTGTCAACAAGCTATTTGGGATGGCTGTGGTGAGAAGTGAGCCTTCAGCTTGTCCGTGATGACCTTCAGGGTTGCCATCTGGATGTCGGTCAGTGCAACTAGGGACCGGGCGACGTTGTAGACAGTTTTGCTGCATGAGCTGAGCAGCGTTGCCTTCTTCCATGCCTCATCCACGATCTGGTTGGCTTGCAAGTGGAACTCAAACCTGGACAGGTACGAGTCCCAGTCTTCTGTTCCTGGTTCAAATGTCTCGAACGCCGGGTTGATGAATGCCTTGAACGCCGGGTTGACGGCCATCTCAGCGGTTGGTGCAGCCCCAATGACAAGTGGTGCCTCAGCTGGTTTGGCTGGGTGTGTGTCTCCGTTCTTGCGTCAGTTCGGCGTGGCTGCCTACCCGCTCTTGGATCCCATCCTCGTCGCCAATTGTTAAGTATGCAACTCAACAATGAAGTAAATAACAAGTGAATCAGCTTTATTGAGAACGAGAACTTCCAAAGATCGTACAGCATCAGAAGACATGACAACACACACAAAACAACAGTGGAGCATAGCTCCCTTTAAACTCTCCCGGGCTGGGGTAGCCACGCCCGCACATAGTGTAACATCCAACCAGGTTACAGAGGTAACACCCAATCATTTGTCTTCCCTCCAGCACAAACTTTTACATTTCATTGGTTACAGATTATGCTTCAGCCAATGATGTTGTTCCAGATTACAATCTGGCTGAGGTTTTAAACTTTACATTACATGTCAATGGCAAGACGCAACACTCTCTTTATCATAAACATCTCTATTCCTCTCAGGAAATCTTATGACTGGGATTGAACTTGCAACCTTCTACATGCTAAGTAAGAGCTTGACTACTGAACTTCAATTCAATCTCCATTGGTAGAGAGGTCAGTT
>NW_015202770.1:0-975 GCF_001447785.1 Gekko japonicus | reverse complement strand
TCTGTTGTGGGGAGAGGAAGGGAAGGAACCCTCTCTGAGGCTGTGGCCACACACACCAGAAAAAACGGGGGGGGGGGGAAACACGGCTCTTTTCTCTGGGGGTTGACCTGCAGTTGCACGATCACGCTTCCCTTTGAAGCTGCAGGCGCAGTCCGTCAGTGTGTG
The DNA here is from genome assembly GCF_001447785.1 of Gekko japonicus. Classification (NCBI taxonomy): domain Eukaryota; kingdom Metazoa; phylum Chordata; class Lepidosauria; order Squamata; family Gekkonidae; genus Gekko; species Gekko japonicus. Next base: position 810 of record NW_015202770.1, on the reverse strand, counting down.
AACAGACGCAACTGCGGGTGAGGTTCATTTTCAAGGCTTCTGTGCAGTTCCACATGGGACTGCAGTATTGCAGGCCGACCACTGGGAGGAGCGAGCGAGCTTAATTCTAGAAATTTCACTCCCGAGAGGGCTAGGCTCCCTCCAGGAGGCGGTTTCCCGCCCAAAATACTACCTGACCTGGGATGAGCCTGCCCTCTCCCCTCAGTTCTCTTTCTGCCGCCATCGAAAGAGGACGTGTTTTCAGCGAGCAAGAAAACTGTCTGAGGGAAGAAAATTTTCCTCAAAAATGGCAACGAAATCTAAAGGGAAAGAAAAAGACAAAGTAGCCCTCTTCAAAAAATGTAAGAGCTGTGGGGCTAAAATGGCACAGACCGATGAGCACTTGTCCTGTGTGCTCTGTCTGGGAGAGACCCATAACATGGCCACCTGTAAGCCCTCACTCCGAGAGCTCGTGAAGGGAGGGCAGCCCGATTGAAAGCAGCGCTTTGGGAGAGGGCCCTTTCCGCATCAACCGCGGGACAACAGGATAAGACTAAGACCCCTTCTGTGTGCTCGGCTCCAGTGGCAGCACAAGCTTCTCCTGCGGCCGACCAGTCTCGAGCTGGCTCAGTGCCGCCGGCCAAAAAGGCCAAGAAACAGAAAAAAACGCAAGAGCGTTCTTCGCCTCCGACGAGGCTCGGTACCGAAAACGTCGGGTCCGGAGACTCGCCGCCAACTCGGCGCCAAAAGTCCCCTTCACCTCGGGCCAGAAAGGAATCGGCACCACATTCGACGTCGAGAGGGTGCTCACCTCGACGCCGAGACAACCGC
>NW_015202769.1:0-979 GCF_001447785.1 Gekko japonicus | reverse complement strand
AAAAATAGTGGGCGGTATTCAGTGTATGGCATAGAATGTTGTGTGTATCATTATCTCTCTGCAGGATGGAAGTTCTGGGTATGTGTTTGTTGCAGTGAACTTTCAGAAGAGGGTTCTTTTACTTGAGACCAAAATAAGAAACATGGAGAAGCTGATAGAGGCATAGAGATATGTGAGCTAGACAGTCAAAAACCTGCAAGAGGGTCCTGATCTCATACTGAAAGCTCCATTGCTGTCACTCAGTATGATGGCCGTGCAACAGTAGGTGTGAGGCAAAGGAGGAGAGAAGTGCTCCCTTAGTAATGATTATAAAATGCTCCCTTATAAAGAATCCCTAAAATGACGGAGTGGTATCCTATGAAGTGCAGGATGCTACTCCAGGTTTAGATGAGGGAGCTTCTTGCTAGACAGTGATCCAGTAAATAGGAACACAGGAAGATAGTTCACAAAGGTCATTTGAATTGTAGGGTGACTTACAAGGGGTAGTGCAAAGGTTGCAGACATTACATACTGGCTAGAGCAGTGTTTCCTCAATCTGTGGGTTAGGATCCAAATGTGAGTCATGAAAACTCTGAAAGTGGGAGGGTCACAGGTCAACCCTCCCTAATGATGGCTCCTACCTTTTCCATCCTCCTCTTTCTTTTCTTTTCCTCAGCTTCTCACCCTCCTCCGCTGCTCTTTGTGACAGCAATGAGTAGGGGGAAAAGCCACCAGGCAACTAATAACCTCATCGTAGTGGCTGACAGAAAGGAGGGAGGTTGGAGCGTTGATGGGAGCCGTTCAGCTCAGCATGCCATAGGAAAACCAGAGGAGGGTAGAAAGAGGCATGTGCATGCACAGGCTCTGTCTTGGTGCTGCTTCTTCAGCAGCCCAACCTCTTGCCCAGCCTCCTCCAGTGCCTCACTGTCCTCTAAAACTGCTGTGGAAAACAGATCCAGGTGGGCTAGCCATGTTGTTTTGAAGCAGTAGAACAAAGTTC
>NW_015202768.1:0-1070 GCF_001447785.1 Gekko japonicus | reverse complement strand
AGTTTTGTCATGCATAATGCTGGTTTTTTTATTAAATATTTTTATGTTGTTCTTATGTTGTTGTGCCTTAAGTCCCAAGATGCCTGGGAGAAAACTAGGTATGTAACTATTTCAAATAAATGTATGACTAAAAGATAAAGCTTCAATGCTGAGTGCTATTAGTTCAAACATTGTGCATGAGTGTATAGCTGGCATCCATAGCCGGAAGTGTCGTTTTTCTCTTCCTGGCGGACAACCACCACATTTGAATTAGAGTTCCATGTTCATCACAATGCTGACCCCTCGCAAAAAAAAAAAAAGCTCATAAACCTCAACTTGTTCTGAGTATGGCAACGAGGTTGTTCTGTGGAGCTTGAGAATCTTAAAAAGGTAAATAATATAATATAAAAGATATAATCTATTGTACCTTGCTCGAAAGCCAGTCGAGTCCGACTCTAGGGTTGCGGTGCTCATCTCCGTTTCAAAGCCGAAGAGCCAGCGCTGTCCGAAGACGTTTCCGTGCGGCTTAAGATCTTTGCTGGGTTCCAGTTTGTTTCTGAGAATAATTCAGATTCCCTAGGGTTGTCAACTCTGGGTAGGGAAATTCCTGGCGATTTGAGGGCTGGAACTTGGAGAGGACAGGATTTGCAGAGGTGAGAGACCTCAGTGGGGTGTAGTGTACACATGAAGCCGCTTTGTATTGAATCAGACCGTCGGTCCATCAAAGCCAGTACTGTCTACTCAGACTGGCAGTGGTTTTCCAGAGTCTCAGGCAGAGGTCTTTCATACCTACTGCCTGTTCCTTTAACACTAAAGACACCAGGATTTGAACCTGGGACCTTCTGCATGCCAAGCAGATGCTCTATCAATGAGGCCACCCTCCAAAGCAGCCATTTTCTCCAGGGGAACTGATCTCTGTTGTTTAGAAATCCGTTGTAATTCTGTGAGATCTCCAGGTCTCTCCCAGAGGATGGCAACCCCAACAGTACCTGAAAATGAAGGATTCTCAGATATCTGAATGATGCCCAGCTTTTGTATCACCCCCTACTTGCTTACTGAGACCCCCTGCTCCAGACACATCCTATCTTTGC
>NW_015202767.1:0-851 GCF_001447785.1 Gekko japonicus | reverse complement strand
ATAATGGCACCAAATGTCAAATATACCAATGAATCACAGTGGATTGTGGTACAACAAACTAACTGAGCTACCCTTCTGGAATTTGTTATATCATTACACATGTTCTTTTTGTATCCAGGTATGACTCAGTTTTAGAAATGTACTAAATTACAGTGCGATCCTCAGACTCCATGCAAAATAGCACTTCCAAAGCAAAATTAATGCTATTGATATTCTTGGCCATAAGGTCTATAGCTCTCACTGTCTGCTGATATATTTTAAAATGACTTTTCAGGAACTCAGCCTCAATTCTGTTGGTTAGATTTCTTGAGGTGCGTGCCTGCTTCTCTTCTGTTTTAAACTTGTGTTGCTGTGAGAATGCATCACAATCGCTAAATTCCAGCTCTTCAATAATTTCTTATAATGCTTAATGCAGTATTTTGTTCCAGATTCTTTTACAGCTGTTGACCTGCTTATTCAGGCATGTGCTTACCCACTGGCTCCAAGCCATGGCCTGACTTTCACTTCCCATTGACTTCAATGGATGGTCCAGGTGCAGAAGAATAGGACACAGAAATCCCAAGTGGAAAAAATCCCTGAGGCCAAATTTACATATGGTGTTATTCCTTTGAATTGACTACTCCATATCATCCTTTTTATTTTAAAAAAAAACACTCTTGGAAGAACTTTGAACAAAAGTATAAAGATTGTGGCAACAAGGCTAATTTCCCCTCATGTCCTACCGCTCTGACAGTATTAAAATTCACAGGAGAGTTGGGGAAAGTCTGTGTCTCCTCTTCATTTTATCACCCGACTGTGATTAAAGCCATTGTAGAATATTTTCCCTTTGTTTAAGAGCAGTCCAAACATCC
>NW_015202766.1:0-1014 GCF_001447785.1 Gekko japonicus | reverse complement strand
CAGCTTAGAGGGAACACTGGTGGCAGTATCCCTGGTCAGGACAGTGACACATTTATCCCCAGGAACTTTGAGGCCTAGTTAGCTGAAAGCTTAACCTTTTAGGAATGGTGCAGAAGCAATCACTGAGGAAGCCTGTGCAGGAACCCAAGCCTGGGTGTGGGGACAGAGTTGTGAGACAGGTAGGCAGCAACAGGTGTAGATAAGGAGAACTCCAGGTGGCACTCTATTAAACTGAGGACTTTGTTACTGCATGTGAACTGGGCAGTAAAACAGAACCTTAGCTGTCCCCTGGTGTCTGCCTGCTATTTGCAAGGTCAGTGAATGATGGAAAACTCAGGTGAAAAAGTGGCTTCTGGCCAGTGGGACTTGAAAACAGTGTATGGTCCCGGTCACACGAACGGGATGATCCCCTGCCGAAGGGGGGCAAATTAGAGCCGGAGCAAAAAGAACCGCGGGAGCACGATCCGACATGCCCCCGTGGCTCCATGTTCCCTGCTCTGGCAGCCGATCGCACTGTTGTGCAGCAAACCAGCAGTAGTGCAGTTGTGCGCATGCGTGGGACAGGAAACGGCGCTGGCTGCGACGGGCTACCAGCGCTTCCCCGACCAGATGCCTTCCATTGCCACGCATCATCTGGAAGGTGACTTTTCTGTTGCTACTACCTTTTTGATGCACGTTTGTGGGCCGAAGGGACGGATCGGGGACGGGTGCACGCTGCTTCACAGATGTTGTGGTGTGATTGCGTTCGCTTGATGCACCCCCAATCCATCCCTTTTGGGGGGCAAATCCCCCCGTGTGACCGGGACCTATGATATGTATGAGTATAATATACATACAATGTATAGTGTTGGTTTATTGACACATTTAATAAGGGAAATTTGGTGTGAGGAAATAGAAAAGAGTATGAAAACAGAGAATCACAAGCTCAATTCATAGAAAGGAAAGGAGAAGAGAAACTGAAATGGGAATCTGGGGGTCCAAATCAAGGGATGAGAACTACCTGTGCACGAAATT
>NW_015202765.1:0-995 GCF_001447785.1 Gekko japonicus | reverse complement strand
TTGGCATCTCTTATGTTCTTATGTAGCCTTGGCTGCCTCAGAGAACTAGGGAGAGTCTCAAAGAAACAGCAGCTAGGTCTGAGAGGCTGAATTAGCCATCTTATAGTTCAATCAGAACAGAGCCAGGTTACCATGTGATTGCCTGGGCTGTGGGAGGCATATGGCAACCAGCTAAAAAGATAAGCTTTGTTCCAGTTTGTACATGGGATAAAATGTATTGTAGCAGTATAGTATCTAAATTGCACTTTGTTCTATAGTCTGCATAATGTAGATATTCTGGCCTGGAGACATCAGTTCATGATCTAGTTCACTCTACTCATATCCTTGCTCTGTGGATCTCCTTCTCAACTGCCAGGCACACCGTCACCGTTTCAGAAATGAAAGCAGGGACATCTGAAATACTCTTATTCTCACAGCAAGGACCAGTTCTTGTTGTATTCATGTAATCTGCAAGAGTTAACCAGTCCTGTTCTGGCTTCTAAATAGAGTCGACAGGTCCCCTCATCGCTCCAACAGGGGGATTGGAGGGGTATTCTGGGAGTGGGCAGGGATACCCCCAAGCCCCACTTTCAAGTCGCGGCCACCCACAGCCACTCCTCTTCCTGCCCTCCTGCAGAGATTTAAAGGGCTTCAGCTGATCAGCAGGGAGCTCATGGCCTGCCGAAAAGCTGTAGGGACCTTTAAATCTTTAAGCAGGAAGAAAGAAGAAAGAGGGGCTGTTGCCGGTTGCAGCTCTGCTCACAATAAGACCCCTTAAATGGTCTTTTTGTGAGCTGGGTGGGGGCCGCAGCATGCAGGGCTGATTTCCCAGTGGCCCTGCTGGGGAACCAGCCCCATGCACCACAGCCCCCAACCTGCTTTGAAGGGTCTTTTTGCAAGTGAAGCGGTGGCCTGTGGCAGCCCCTCTCCCTCCCTGCTGAAAGATTTAAGAGGGTCCTCCAGCTGATCCGTGGGCCAGGTGCTGACTGCCTATCAGCTGAAGCCCTTTAAATCTC
>NW_015202764.1:0-998 GCF_001447785.1 Gekko japonicus | reverse complement strand
AAAGGAAATTTCTTGCATTTTCTGAGGCTGATAAAGAAAGTATCATCTCTGGTTTTCCCACTTTGTTTGAAAGGATTTGTGATAGCAAAACAGAATGGTCTCAATTATTTTCTTTGAAGGAGAGGTCTAAAAAGATCTTTTTACATGCAGTTTCTCTTACTGAGTATGTTAAAGCAGAGAAGATTCCTAGGGGTTTGAGAATTCAAAAGGCGCCTGTCTTGTTTAATGATGATGCAGAATTTAAATCTCAATGGATGGCTATTATGAACAAATGTTCATTTTAATGATGATGCAGAATTTAAATCTCAATGGATGATACTCTTAAAGGGGAAATTAACAACTTAGAGGACAAGCTCAAAACTGAAACTAATAGTAAGGATTTTGAGTCTAAAATGGCTGAAATGGATCTCCATCAAACAATTGGAGGCTAAAATTAAAGATTTCAAAATGAAAAAATTTGACAGGGATGCTCGTGATTATTCAGGAGCTAAGGTTTATTTGTGGAACTTTGTAATTGTGCCAGAATTCACTGCCATGCTTCCATTTAAGCAATATTATCACAATCACATTATGTAGAATTTCCAGCGCCAGGTTGGGCAATACCTGGAGATTTCAGAGGTGGTGCCTGAAGAGGGCAGGGTTGGGGAGGGGAGGGAATTCAATGGGGTATAATGCAATAGAATCGACCCTCCAAAGCAACCATTTTCTCCAGGTGACCCAATCTCTGTTGTCTACATATCAGTTATAATCCCAGGAGATCTCCAGCCACCACCTGGAGGTTGACAACCCCAACCTTACACCAAGATGACAAGCAGCAAGTTTCCCAGCTTCTTATTCCAGAGCAGCAAATGCTGCTTCTCACTCTCATTCATTATCAAACTGGCACCAGCTTTGGTTGTTCCAAGCACCAATTTGCAGTGAGAACAGACTGTTTCCCATCTTTCCACCCTACGTTTGACATTGACCAAAGCTGACCATCTGACCTGGACATGAGGTAC
>NW_015202763.1:0-997 GCF_001447785.1 Gekko japonicus | reverse complement strand
ATCTTATCTATTATTTGTTTTTTTGAAGGTATTTCGTCTTCCTTCCATGTTTTGGCTATTAATATTCTGGCTGCTGTAAAATAAATAAATTATTATGTACTTATTTGTCTTACTATATGAATCGGGAAAAATGTTCAATAAAGCAATTTCTGGTGTAAACGCTATCTGTATTCCTGTGATTTTATTACACTATCTGTATTCCTGTGATTTCATTTATCATCTTACCAGTTTTTTCCCAATATCTTTGCATTTTCTCACATCTCCACCCCTTATGCATATATGTACCAACATTTTTCTTGCATTTCCAACAATTTCTATTAGTGTTTACATAACATTTTGCTAATTTCTCAGGTGTCCAGTGCCACCGGTAGAACATCTTATAAATATTCTCTTTATACGGGATAGCTCTCATTAGCTTTATTGAGTCCCACACCTTTGTTCATTGTTCTGCCCCTAGCGTATTATGTAGATCTTTTGTCCAAGTTACTGTAGTTCCTTTAATCATTTCACCTGTCATATAGTCCGCCATTAGTAATTTATATAACCGTTGGATTAATTTGTCGCTAGAGGAAAGCCATATTTTGTCTAATTCGTTGTTTTCTTTATAAAAGCCCCTTTTCTTATCTATGTTATATCTCAAAACCAGTTTAAACACCTTTCCCCTCCATTGGAAACAATGGAGAACAGGGGCACCTTCTTCTGGAGCCCATAGAATTGGACACCTTGGTCCAATCTTTTTGAAACTTGGGGAGTTTTTTGAAGAGAGACACCAGCAGGTATGCCGAAAATTTGGTGTTTCTTCTCTACCTCAAAAAACAAGACCCCCCCAGCCCAAGATACCCCCAGATTGATTCTCCATTATATCCTATGGGGACCAATCCCAAATATTTCCCACATCCCAATACCATACTAATACTGGGATTCGGGAATATTGGGAAATACCTTTTTTTTTTTGCTCAATATACCAGAACCTGAAAAATACCCTTTTTTTCTGTGC
>NW_015202762.1:0-1021 GCF_001447785.1 Gekko japonicus | reverse complement strand
TTGCTGGGCGACCTGGAGCCAGTCACACACTTTCGGCCTAAACTACCTCACAGAGTTGTTGTAAGGATAATATGGAGAAGGGGAGAATATCGTAAGATACTTTGGGTCACTATTGTGGAGAAAAATGGGTTATAAATGAGGTAATTACATCAATTTTGGATTGCACTGGAAGAGTGTGATTCTATGCATTCTTATTTGCAATGAAGTTCCTTTGAATTTGGTAAGTGTGCATATCTGCAAATCTGCAGCTCTAATGTTGATTTCCATATACTGTATTTTATTGTATTTACAAGATCTTACCCTACGTTTCTGCCCCATAGGGCCACCAAGGTGGCTAACAAATTAAAACATACAACTTAAAATATTATCTTAAAAGCCATTAAAACCAACATGCAAACCAAAGCTTAAAATAAGTTCAAAAGATTTTTTAAAATACAGTTTAAAACAAGGCCGTCAAACATAAGGCCTGGGGGCTGGAACTGGCCCATCCAGGGCTGTTATGTGGCCCATGCAAGGGAGGGAACAGGGGGCTGCTTGGGCCTGGTGGGCGGAGCCACTCCAATTGTCGCTTCAGCATGGCAGAACAATATTGTCTGCAGCAGACCAGCAAAACCCCTTAGCTTCAGGTGAAGGGGTTCTGGTGAGGCCTCACTGGTAAGTTGGGAGCCAGTGCAACCACATTCATACCTCTCCACTCAGACTGCAGCTCCGGGGATGCTGTCATGGATGGCCTCCGGGACCAGTGTTTGCACATGGGGGGTGCACTGCTGGCTCTCCAGTCCGCCCATGTGGGTTTTCCTCTGCACCCCCCTCGCAGCCCATGGGGCCTTGCAATGAGGACACACCAACTCATAATTGCTGTCCTATATAAAGTTTATATCTCTGGTACCTGGCATTACATTGTATGGCCCACATGGCCCAGCCCAACAAAGTGACATTTATGTCAGATCCAGCCCTCATAACAAATGAGTTCAACACCTTTGGTTAAAAAAATTAGTTAAGAAGGAGGGATCACTGAGGT
>NW_015202761.1:0-1018 GCF_001447785.1 Gekko japonicus | reverse complement strand
ATCAGTGGGGACTGAGGATGTCTCCTATATGATGGTCTTGTGCACCCAGGACTCAAGTGGGTCAGAAGTGATGGGCTCTGGTGTCTCCAATAGAAACTCCTGGACAATCACATTCACAGAATCCTCCACCATTGCATACCTGCCCCCCCCCAGCAGTGCTCCTCCTGAACTCCCACAATATTCCTGAGTTTGGCTCCCTTGGCAGCCTTACACTTGTTTGTGCCACCATCCATGACTAGATAGCCACGGGTGATCTTTCTCCCACCACACCACTCTGTCAGGCTACTCCACATGATCACCGTGATATTTACTGCTGTGTGTGTGCTTCACATCCATACCCTGAGCATGGAGGAGAACTGCCTTGTAGCCAGGCAGAAGCATGTCCATCCCCATTCAAGGTGTTGCTGTGGCTCCACAGTCGAATTCTTCTGGTTGCCACCAGTGGGCAGTGAGGGAGAGGTAGCCATGGTGGTGGCTGCTCCAATGGTTCACTGTACGGTGGGTGCTCTGCCCTTGCACCTTGGTGAGCTTGGCCCTGATCAGGCACACCATGAAATGGTACATGGAGGGCAACACTCATCGGCTCATGGTCCTCCTGGAGGGAACAGTGTACCAGGGAGCCAAGTGCTGCATCAGCCTGTGAAGAGCCACATCCTCCACAAGGGAGAACAGCTCACCATCCACAGCAATCATCCACCCAATTTGCTGAGTGACCGCCTCATGAATCCTAGCCCTTGCCCTCCTCCCGGCCCTGCAGACGTCCCCACGAGCATGAACTTTTATAGGGTGGCTTGCCTAGTGGACACCACAATGGTGGCTGGAGGCCCTGTTGGAGTGGTCCACTCCTGCTGCCCCTCCCCCTGTTGAGTGGAAGTGTGTCCCCTGCACCTGGCAGCATACTCCAGCATGCCTTCCTCCGGCAGTGGCAAACTAGTGCAAGTGCCTCCACTGAACAGTGGTGGGTAAGTGCTGTGGGCCCCGCCCCCTCCAAATGTGCACCCAGCACACTTGGCAGTCC
>NW_015202760.1:0-1048 GCF_001447785.1 Gekko japonicus | reverse complement strand
CCCACAACAGACACCATGTGAGGTACCATAGATGGGGCTGAGAGCGCTCTCTTGAGAACTGCTCCTGAGAGAACAGCTCTGAGAGAACTGTGGCTTGCCCAAGGTCACCCAGCAGCTGCATGTGGAGGAGTGGGGAATCCAACCCGGTTCTCCCAGATTAGAGTCCACTGCTCTTAACCACTGCACCAAACTGTCTCTCTCAATAAAGCTATTTGATATTCTCCCACAATAAAGCTATTTGATTTTTTTTTGTGACATTCTCTAATGCTTTGGATACCTGACTAAGACACTCGATCACTGGGACATTTGCTCTTTCGATAATTAACACAAATTTCTTATGTCAGTAGTTTATGGAGCTGCCTCTGTCTGGGGCTCATTAGATGTCTCATTCCAACAAGGAAGCCTTCCAAATTGAAGAGAGGTCAGGAGACAATGCACAAAATGGCTTCTGATAAAAAGCTAACTTTTCTTTTCCCTGAGCATCTGAGATGCTTTCATCTTCCTGTTCACAGCAACATTTACTCCCAGGGAGTTTAATGGCGGTTGACGTCTTCGGAAAAGAAGTGCAAAGATGTGCAGAATGTCGGTTGTACCACTGTGGAGGATCAGGGTGTCACAGGATAGCGATTTTAAGATGTGTAGACGTATTGGGATACAATGATTGTCAAGACAAGGCAAACAGGGCCGTGTGAGAGGGTGAAGGCATGGGTGAAAAAGTACACAGATCAAAAAAGAGTACAGATACCAGTGTTCCCTCTAAGCTGAGTTAGTGTGAGCTAGCTCACAGGTTTTTAGCCTCCGGCTCATACATTTTTGCCTCGGCTCAGGATGGAGGGCTCCAGAGCAAGCTAATTTATGCAGTAGCCAAGTCACTCTCTCACAACTATAATGCCAGTAGCACACAAAGTAGAATTTTTGCTCACAAGAATCCACAGCTTAGAGGGAGCATTGACAGATACGTATATCTTCCAAAGGTGATCTAATCTAACGGGTGGAAATTACCAGGGAGTTGACACCGACTAAATCTCAGGAGAAACTTCCTAACTGT
>NW_015202759.1:0-1010 GCF_001447785.1 Gekko japonicus | reverse complement strand
GATTAAACCCCACCATTTTCTGCACAGTTCTGAGGCTAACTGAGGCTCAGGGAGTTTGCAGTTGGCATTTAATAGTCCTACCAAAATTCATGATTTTTGTCCTACCTGTCTAAACCCTTAAAGCAGCTTTATCTGCTCATATTATTGAGCTGTGCTCATTGTTCAGAAGAATGATCAGTACACAGCCCTAGGGAGTCTTCAGGCAAGCATACATACCCTACTATGGTTGCAACATCAAAACATGGTTAACGTAAGTTTTAAAACTTATCTGTTCTCGACCAGAGCCAGGACATTTTCTACCCAGGCTCCAACCTGGTGGAACTCCTTGCTGAATAACATCCATGCCCTGCGGGATTTGATGCAGTTCCACGAGGCCTGTAAGGCAGAGATGTTCTGCCAGGCATTCGGTTGAGGATAGCAATGGTTCCGTCTTCATGGCGCTCCTACTCCCTGCCTCCCCGTGAAGCAGTGGCACCACTGGAATTTTTAGCGCCATTTCTTAGGCTGATTACTGTTGTTTTATATTATGTTGTACACTACCCTGAGCCCTGTCTTTTCAGGGGAGGGTGGCTGAAAAAAATCAAATCAAATAAATAAATAAATTGTGGTTTATTGAAACTAACCGTAGTTAGCTCAGCAAATGACTGACACTAACCGGAGTCGGCTTGAAATGCCCTGCTTAACAGATTGCCGTAAAGATTGTGGAGCTTGGTGACTGCGCTCGCCCAACTGGTACATAGGTACAGGCTGGGTTGTCACCTGTATGCAGATGCCACCCAGCTATGTCTGTTAATGGATGGCCAGCCGAATACCGCCCAGATACTTTCGCCGAGGGCTTGGAGGCTGTGGTTGGCTGGTTGAAACAGAGGTGACTGAAATTAAATCCATCAAAGACAGAGGTCCTGTGGCTGAATCAGGGAGACCCAAGGTTGGGATGCCAGCTCCCAACCTTTGACAATGTATTATTAACACCAGCATTGTGTGAGGAGCCTGGGTGTGATCCTGGATGC
>NW_015202758.1:0-1021 GCF_001447785.1 Gekko japonicus | reverse complement strand
TTAGATCTCAGAAGCTAAGCAGAGTTGACCTGGGCAAGTATTCATATGGGAGACTTCCAAGGAATACTATGGTCGTGATGTGGAGGCAGGCCATGGCAAACCACATCTGAACATCTCTTGCCTTGAAAACCCCACCGGGGCCACCATAAGTCAGCTATGACTTGATGGCAAACAAACAACAACAAGGACGTGTTTCTGAGTTTTTGGGGTAGGGTGTCTGTAGTTACCTATTTATGGTCCAAGGCGGCAGAGACCAGAGAGTTGGGGATTGCTGCTCCTTTGATCCACTTGCCTTCCTCACTGCTTACCGCAGGGTGGCACACTTAACTTTTGGTTCTCTTGTTGTGGCGGGATGTTTCTGGTATGTGTTTCTTTTCCCATTATTTATTTTCATGACTGAAGAGAGAATGTCCACCTTGAAATTTTAGAATATGCGAGTATACATTTCCAGTGAAATCTGCTAGATCTATAAATGTCACTGGTGCAGTGTCTTCAAACACAGGCCTCTGCCAACCATCTGTAGAAGGAGAAGGAGTCCCTCATGTGGAAAAGGAAGTATGGAGCCCTTCCTCAGCTCAGCATTTTCAGGGGCCCCAATCTGGGGGGCGGCCTCTGCTAATGTTTTCCCCCACTCTTTCGCAAGTTCTCTCAGAGCTGCTCTTTCAAGAGCAGTTCTCTCAGAACTCTCCCAATCCCACCTACCTCACAGGGTGTCTGTTGTGAGGAGAGGAAGAGAAGAAAATTGTATGCTGCTCTGAGACTCCAAGTGAAGGGCAGGGTATAAATCCAACTATTCTTTTTCTTCTTCCTCCTCCTCCTCTTCCTCTTGTTCTTATGCTGTTAACATCAATGTGGCCAGCAGGCAGGTGATAATGTTTAGCTCCACTGGATAAAAAGCTTCAGCTATCATTTTCTCAAGGCTGTGATGGATGGCTTGTAGTTCTGCCCTCCATGTGTCCCAGCAAATTCCTGCCTGCAGGGGGAATAGGCAGATATTAGCAGGCATCAGCCAATGAGAGGC
>NW_015202757.1:0-1014 GCF_001447785.1 Gekko japonicus | reverse complement strand
GGAAAATAAAAGACGTGGTGGGGTGGGAGACACCCAACAATAGGAGGCAATTACAAGCATTCCTAGGATTCGCCAATTTTTATAGATCTTTTATAAGAAATTTCGCTCAGATCGCACTCCCCTTGACGGACTTGCTAAAGACCAAGGGGAAGGGCCAGGATGCCATGAGACCCGGGGCGCCGCTGGCTTGGTCGGCGGAGTGCGACGAGGCATTTAGGCGATTGAAAGAACCGTTTACCTCCGAACCTGTATTGGCCCACCCCGATGAAATGAAAAAATTCATTGTACAAACTGATGCCTCGGATGTGGCCATGGGGGGGAGGCTATTCTACAAGAAGGGGAGGACAGATTGCTGCACCCCTTAGCTTACATTTCTAAAAAATTCTCAGAGGCCGAAAGACATTGGTCCATGTGGGAAAAGGAGGCGGGAGCAATAAACTTGCGTTGTCTACGTGGAGGCACTGGCTTGAAGAGGCAAAGATTCCACTTGAAGTCTGGACTGATCATAAGAACCTTGAGACTTTAAAATCACCCCGCTGCTTAAACGCCAAACAGCTGCGGTGAGCTGATTTCTTTTCCAAGTTCCAGTTCACCCTCCACCATTTCCCGGGATCCGCTAACTTGTTGGCGGATGGGTTGTCACGCCTCCCTCAGCATGCCAATCAGAGGGACGTCATTGTGGACTCCATTTTCACTCCCACCCAGTTGGGTAGAGTGGTTACTACTCGGAGTCAAGCTGCAAAAATCCCCGCCTCCCCCCCTCCGCCTTCCCCCTCACCGGCTGAACCCCCCCTAGCCCCTCCATGGCCCAACAACTTGCGGGAGGGGTTTTCTGAAGAGGACAAATTAATTGTGCGGGGGGTGGAGGATTGTTACGAGGGGGGAAATGGCTGTTGGTACAAGGATGGGAAATTGTATGTACCCATCAAACTACGGGGGAAGATCCTAGAAGCGGCTCATGGCTCCAAACCGGCGGGGCACTCGAGGTTTGTGAAATCTTTGCAATTGCTCAAA
>NW_015202756.1:0-1069 GCF_001447785.1 Gekko japonicus | reverse complement strand
ACATTCCATTCGCCGTCTAACACCTCCCCTTCAGGGGTTTAGTGTTCCCACCCTCTCTAACGAGTGGTACCCATTTTATCTACTCACTGAAGCTTTCGAACCGCTGGGTGGATGGCGAGCTGGGGACAAGGCTGGTAGCTCACACCAGTACGGGCTAGAACTGACAGCAACTCTGTTCAGTTCAGATGTTAACCAGAGGATAAATCCTCTGTGCCACCGCTCCCTTCTATGCACAATACATACCTTTTCTAATGGTAACCCATTAGGGTTCCCTCTAAGCTGAGTTAGTGTGAGCTGGCTCACAGTTTTTTTTAGCCTCTGGCTCACCCGTCTTTGTCTTAGCTCAGGAAGGATGGCTCCAGAGCGAACTAATTTATGCAAATAACGTGCTCACAGTTCTAATGCCAGTAGCTCTCAAAGTGGAGTTTTTGCTCACAGGACTCCACAGCTTAGAGGAAACATTGGTTGCCAGCCTCCAGGTGGGACCTTGGGATCTCCCGCTTTTACAACTGATCTCCAGCTGACAGAGATCAGCTCCCCTGGAGAAAATGGCTGCTTTGGGGGGTGGACCCACGGCATTGTGCCATGCTGAGGCCCCTCCCCTCCCCAAACCCCGCCTTCTTCTGGATCCACCCCCATAATCTCCAGATACTTCCCAAACCAGTCCTGGCAACAACCCTATACACCAATAATATAATTAAATCATTCCAAGATGGTGGCTGAAGAAGAACGTAAGAGAAGCCCATGTTGGATCAGGCCAATGGCCCATCCAGTCCAACACTCTGTCACACAGTGACCAAAAATACCAGGTGCCATCAGGAGGTCCAGCAGTGGGGGCCATTCAATCATCCAAAGATGGTAAGATTGGCAGTGTTCATATTTTCTTTCCCACCCCCCCAGGGGGAGGGCTTGCGAGGCCTGGAGGGTGTGAAAGTGCCAGACTACACGCTGCCCCATTGCTGTCCTCAACCGAATGCCTGGTGGTACATCTCTGCCTTACATGCCCTGTGGAAAGGTAACACGTCCTGCAGGACACAGATGGTTTCAGGGCTTTTTTTGTAGAAAAAGC
>NW_015202755.1:0-1087 GCF_001447785.1 Gekko japonicus | reverse complement strand
GGACATTTTCAAGCGGTGGCTGGACAACCGTCTTCTGGGTATGTTGTAGGTAGGTAGGGCTATCTTTCAGCTATGCTCCTGCAGAGTGCAGGGGGTTGGACTAGATGACCTGCAAGGTCCCTTCCGACTCTAACGTTCTATGATTCTTTTCCTATAAACATACATAATTAATGCATAGTTACAACCAGAGCTTTTTTTGTAGAAAAAGCCCAGCAGGAACTCATTAGCATAACAGGCTACACCCTGACAGTGCAGCTCATTAGCATATTAGGCCACATAGGCCACACCCAACAGCAGAAACTCATTAGCATATTAGGCCACAGCCTGACAGCTCGTTAGCATATTAGGCCACACCCCGTGCCTTCCCTTCTCTTGCCCAGGCGCCCCATGGCTGTGAGGAGCCCGAGCAAGCTGGCCCATGAAAGGGAGGGGAGGCAGTTTAAACTGCCTTCCCTTGGCTTGGGTGTAGTGGGTGTGGCCAACTCTGAAGCTAGCCGGAACTGAGTTCCTGTGCGTTCCTGCCCAAAAATAGCCCTGGACTTACAACATGATTAAAGTATATAGAGAGGCTTACTTAACTTTATCCCATAGTCTGAGGAAGGGCTTAAACATACTGTGAGTATTGTTCTAGTTGCGTGTGGAGTTAAATTGTGCCACGTTTCAAAACACCGACAGTTGTGGTTTTGGATATGATTATTCTAATTTGAATTGTTGATTTTTCAGCTATTGCAATCTGCCATAATTCAGAATACCATGAGCGTACTGTTAATAATCCTGCGGCTTTCCAGCTTTTAGCAACTGTCCTGCGCACCGCCATTATCATAAACACTATTAGTCCTGTAGAAGTCACCTTTTCTTTTTATATCTCCCATATTGTTAATAGGGCCAAAACTATTTCCTACTTGAAATCCTAGATCACAGGGCAAGAAGAAGCTACAGTTCACCAGCTAGGAAATCACTAACATTCTCATCATGCGCAAGGGAAGGGGAGGGAGCAAGAATTACTTGAGCAGGGCCCAAGCCTCTTCTGGGCATAGGGCTGCCAGGTCCGCCCCCCAGGGGGGGCAGGGGATTGCCCGCCCAAAGG
>NW_015202754.1:0-1042 GCF_001447785.1 Gekko japonicus | reverse complement strand
AGGTGCTAGGGTATCGGGGTGGCGTCGAACTGCGGGGTGGATCTGAGCTGCGGGGACGCTGAGCCGCTGAGCTGCCGGGCCACTGAGCCGCCAGGCCACGGAGACGCCGATTTGTCAAGCTGCGGAGTTGCCGAGACGCCGACCCGCTGAAGCGTCGACCCGCTGAGCCGCGGAGCCACGGAGACGTGGGGCTTGAGTTGCGGCAGCGGGGCCGTGCTGGGCCTGTGCTGCGCTGCCGGGGCTGCCTTGTCGGTGCCCGCGGGAGTCGGGGGGCAGTGTGAGGAGTGCTGAGAAGATCTATTTAAGGGTAGTTTTCCCGCCGTGTCCCTAGACGGGCTGAGAGCTCGTCTGGGACGCGGAGTGTGGCGCCTCCCCGGAGAGTCTGGGTCTGGGTCCTTGGGCGTGGCGGGAGCTCGCCAGGACCCGGAGTGGAGTGCCCTTCCGGAGAAACGGAGCCCTGCCGTGTCCCTGGGGGCAGTGAGAGCACGCCTTGGACACGGAGTGACATATATCTCTCCAAAGAGACTGGGCCAATTTTGCTGATACCGGCTGGGGTCTGTGAGAGAGACTGTCCCATTTGCCGATACGTGACAACTGTGGCGACCAGTAAGGTGGAGGCAGTGTTGCGGGCTTTAGCCGGTGGTGAGAGAGCCGGCGGGTCAGGCGTGAGTCGACCGGCGGTGGGAGAGCCGGGACCGAGCCCCTTCAGCTGCCTACCCCCCCTCCTACTCTACTTTTAAGATCTGTAGAGGCTGGGGGGGTGCCGGCCCTGGAGATCCATGTTATGAGGCCACAAGTGGCCGGGACTTTAGCCCACGTGAAACATCGAGTGGGCAGGGACTCATGGAGCAGGACCAACCTATAAATTTCAATCGGCCGCTCCAACATTACTGGCACATAGCTGGCTGGAAGGGCGAAGAGCGAACTGAGGCCCGCTGGGGTTGCCTGGTGGCCGTGCTGGAGATCTTTTCCTCACCAGAGCCCTCTAGTGCCGGAAGTGGGGAATTATTATGAATGTGAAGAACTGCGGCCAGCTTACTGG
>NW_015202753.1:0-1020 GCF_001447785.1 Gekko japonicus | reverse complement strand
CTTCAGACCAACATGGCTACTCACCTGATCAATCTGTTATATAATAATAGTTACTTAATAATTCACTCAAATAATATTTCATAATTTGGAATAATAATGCTGGTAAATTATTACATGATGTATAAGAGAAGCGGAGTAACCTTGCTACAGTTCTTTTCTACAGTCTGCGATAAACCCCATAACCACACTACTTGTGAGCAACACCCATGTATGTTATTTTAACATCCCAAAACTGGGAGCCCCCGAAATCTAATCACATCCCAGAGGCCGTTGACAAGGGATTTGCAGATACTGGCGTGGACCCCTGCCACAAGGTGCCTCCAGCGGCCCCCAGATTAAACATCAGTTTAAATATTAGACTTTCCCAGGACAGAAGGGGGAAATATCTCTTCCCACCTGACATTGCTAAAACCCCTGGCTCCTTACTGAGTAGATTATTAATGGCAGGGAGCAGCTAATCGCTCCTAGGCATTGCACCCAAAAGAGTCACATTGTTGATCCAGACACAAGTCAACATGTTATCATCGCCATGACGTTATCACTGCCCAACGCGGCGAGGGGAGGCAGACCAGGGTGGGTGGGTGTGAACCGGGTGTCCGCGTGTTCCAAAAGCGGACATTGTATAAGTGACCATCTGCAATTAACTCGCTCAAACAGAACTCGTATAAATCAATCATGCCTGGGCTAATAAATAAATCTTTGATCGATGGCTATCTGGTAAATGTGTAGACACGGGTCAGCGCCCAAGATTGACAGCATTTCCAGGTGGAATGGCGGGGTCCAAAATGGAGTTGGCACCATTTCTTTTATAACTTGAACATGAATGCCCTATTCAGAGGGCCAGTGTCCCTCCCGCCCCTGCAACACCACAATTGTTAATATTTTACTTTGGTGGGGGCAAAATTCCTACCTTGCCGCTCCACATCGTGATAGACAAGGATCTGGGGAAACCCGGTTCAAAATCTCACTCTGCTGGGTGACCTTGGGCGATTCTCTCTCAGCCTAACCCACGTCACATGG
>NW_015202752.1:0-1059 GCF_001447785.1 Gekko japonicus | reverse complement strand
CTGGCCTGGTCCAACAGGGCTTCTCTTATATTCTTAGAGATAAGTTTTAAAAGCTTTTGAGAAACACTGTCTTATTAAGTACAACTAAGATCACAGCTCAGGTCACCTCTGACTACCCCAGAAAATAGTCTAGGGGCACAAGCTGCTGTTAAGTTAGTAAAGCAGAGCAGATATCAACTTGGCCAAGGCCTGGATTGAAACCTGCCTGCGAAGCCCACCTAAACCAGTCAGAGGCGAATGAAGGAAGAACAAGATGCCAATAGTAAAAGGAAAGAGTTTTAGGGTCCTGGTCACACATGCCGGAAAACGCGGGGTGGCGAGGGGTGGCGATTTGCGCCATCGCAATTTGATGTGCCCCGACGCAATCAGATGCGACGGCGCTGTTTCCACTGGTGGGTGTTTCCAGCGTGCTCCAACCAGGAAGCAGGGATGCGAGAGAAGCGCACTGGAGCGATCACACGGAGAGCGTCTGGCTGCAGCCCGTCGCAACGAGTTGATAGTGGATTTTCCCAGGTACTTTTAAACACTGCTTCTTTGGCTGACTGCTACAGGTTGCTGACAGGTGCGGGACGCTGGCCAGATGTGTCCATTTGATCGCGTCAGTAAAATCCAGCCAGCATTTGTGAGTATCCCGTGACAAATTCTGCATGTGATCGGGGGCCTAAGATAACCAGAAACAAGTCTGTCTGCAAAGAACTGCACCGTCTGCCTCGGCATCAAAACAGAGCGAGGATCAATGTTCCCTCTAAGCTGTGGAGTCTTGTGAGCAAAAATTCTACTTTGTGAGCTACCGGCATTAAAGTTGTGAGCGAGCAATTTGGCTGCTGCATAAGTTAGTTTGCTCTGGAGCCATCCTTCCGGAGCTGAGAAAAAATGTGTGAGCCAGAGGCTAAAAAACTGTGAGCTAGCTCACACGAACTCGGCTTAGAGGGAACACTGGCAAGGATCCTGGGAAGGTCTGCGCATCGCAACCCCATGGCCATCCCAATGCATCTACCAAGCGAAACAAGCTTGTTAAATAAAGACTGGGTGCAGGGTATGCCATTAAGGGGCGGGGGG
>NW_015202751.1:0-1081 GCF_001447785.1 Gekko japonicus | reverse complement strand
TGATACTGGAAGAATGGAATTTTGTAGATAATAACATATTATGAAAAGGATAAATAAAATTATTTTTTTAAAAAAAGAACTGTTCTAGCTAGGGTTGCCAGATCCCTCCTAGCAACCAGCGGAGGGTGGGACTTACCAGAAACAGCAGGGAGGCCCATCCTTTTTGCTATAGTGGTTAAGTGCGCAGACTCTGATCTGGGAGAACCGGGTTTGATTCCCCACTCCTCCACTTGTACCTGCTGGATGACCTTGGGCAAGCCATGGCTCTGATAAGTGCTGTCCTTGAAAAAGAGCAGTTTCTGTCAAGAGCTCTCTCAGCCCCACCTACCTCACAGGGTGTCTGTTGTGGGGTGGGGAAGGGAAAGGAGTTTGCAAGCCGCTCTGAGACTCCTTTGGTCGTGAAGGGTGGGGTATGAATCCAATCTCTTCTCTTCTTCTTCTTTGTACAGTGACATGTCTACATCATGACCCATATGAACTGAATCTCATCACTTCCAGGATGTCAGAGGTGACACTCTGGTATTTGGGCAAAAACTCTATTGTAGATTTGGCTTGTACCATAGAGTTTTTGCCCAAATACCAGAGTGTCACACATCCCTGATGTCTCGGAAGCAGTGGTGTCACGTTCAGGTCACATGGGTAATAACGCTGGAGCTCTCTCTTTTTCTGGGCGAGTCCCCACCCACCGGCCAGCTGATTGGTGGCGGCGAGGTGGGGCCTGGGAGCATGGGACCCCCACCTTCACCAGGGGACCTGTCAGCCCTAGCTCTAACTGCCAGGAAATCCTTCGTAATATTTTGTTTTGTCCTTCCTTTCTTCTCCCTGTTCTCCTGTGCTGGGGCTCGTACATGGCTGGAGGCCAAACACCACACCTTGACAGTGTCTGCTGCTCAGCCCCAAAGGCAAGTGAGTGGTGGCTTTGTTGTGGGGTGTGAAGGCGCCGTGAGGTGTGCAGAGGCCTGCTGCACATATAGGGGAAAGGGTCTGATCTGATTATCAGTTCCTCAACAGCCACCCCACGTACCTTCTCTGTGCTGCTGGTCTTACCTGTCTCTAGGGTTGCCAATCTCCAGGTGGCACC
>NW_015202750.1:0-1119 GCF_001447785.1 Gekko japonicus | reverse complement strand
CGGCCTTCCTTATAGTCCAACTCTCGCTTGCCAGAAAAAAAAGAGGGCCTTTTATGAGTGACCAGGAGATGGCGCCTCCCAACCAACCTTCAAGACTGAGAAGCCAAAGGCATCTCAGATAAATTCTGGTGGGTAGCAGAAATGAGAAGGGAGCCCTCACTGGAGAAGACCCTGATGCTGGAAAAGATTGAAATTCAAAGAAGACGGGGACGGCAAAGGATGAGATGGTTAGACAGTGTCATAGATGCAACGAACATGAAGTTGAGCAAACTCCGGAGCACAACGGAATACAGGAGGGCCTGGCGTGATCTGGTCCATGGGGTTGCGAAGAGTCGGACTCGACTGTGCAACTGAACAACAACAAAAGCAGAAAGGGAGGGCGGGAAACCTGGAATAAACAGAAGGTTGAATTTGATTTTAGTGCAGAATTGCTTGGAGGACACCACGGAGAGCGTGGATTAAAAGGAGAGTGCAGAAAGGGCCCATGTTGGTTCCGAAGCAGCAGGACAAAGTTTGAGTCCGGTGGCACCTTTAAGACCAGCACAGTTGGTCTTAGCTTATAAAACTAAAACTCTAGGGTGCCGCTAGACTCAAAGCTGGGGTGGAATCGACAGTCATGGTGAAAAATGATGGATGCAGTCCTTTGAAGAAGGGCTGTGGCTAGGGATGGCCGAACCACGAATTGAATCACAAACTGATACGAACTGGGAGGTCGGTTCGCAGACTGCCCCAGTTTATAGCTGTTTGTGACCCCTGCTTTTCGTGGAGAGCAGAAAGCAGGGGTTCTCCCCGTGACAAGGAGCAGGGGGCAGAAAGCAGAGGGTTAAATGGCTCAGAGCTTTCTGCTCCCAGCACAGAACAGCTGAGCAGTGGGGAGCAAAAAAGCAGGGGTTACATGGCACAGAGACATTTAAACCCCTGCTTTCTGCTCTTCTCAAACCGCCTTAAAATTCATGGAAGTTTGTGGCGGCTCTTCAGTTTGTGAACTTCGGTTCGTGAACCATAAATCGCCCAATAATTCCTCACGAAATGTACATTCGTGAGCCATTCCTAGCTATGGCTCAGTGGTAGAGTACCTGCTGGGCACGCCGGAGGTCCCAGGTTCAACCCCTGGCATCT
>NW_015202749.1:0-1058 GCF_001447785.1 Gekko japonicus | reverse complement strand
ATGTGCCCTAGAGTCCTCTGCAGTGCACCGGGGTATTTCCAAGAGGAGCCTAGGGGGTCCCATCAGCAGACACGATGGAAGCTTTATTCCGAAGGTGGAAAACTCCAAATGGCTTCACTGTAGCAAAGAAACAGCTGAACCTGAGTCCGGTAGCACCTCCAAGACCAACATGACTGTCAGGGTATAAGATTTTGAAAGTCAAAGGTCTTTTTGTCAGGCAAAGGGAGCTCTTTGACTCAAAAGTCTCGTCGGTCTCTAAGGTGCTATGGGACTTGAATCTAGCTGTTCTGCTGCAGACCAACACAGCTGTCTCTGAAGTGATCTTCATTGCAACGAGGATGCCCGTTTAAGAAAGTAGCTGAGGGATGCCTCTTAATACACCCCGCTTCCCCCGACCAACCTAGGAAGGATACACTTTAGCTTTCTCGGGATCGACCAAGGAGTATGCCGAGATGAGCTGGGCCAGGGTATGGATGTCCTCTGGGCTCTGCCTGCAAAAATAAAGCGGTGCAGTTGTCGTGGCTGTAAGAAATCTAGAACAGAAACGGTCAGCAATCCAGCGCAGCCTGCCCCTTCTGCACAATGACAACCACGTGAGTTATGCCCCGATTAATTTCACGGAGCGACAAGCACGTTTAGAGGGACACGAGGCCTCTGAACTTCTCTTTTGGAAGACCTCCTCTGAACTTCTCCTTTGGAAGACCCGAGTGTACAGGTGGCTGGTGGGAAGCACACCCCATGAAGATGCTCGTGAGCACTACTAATGTCTCCCTTTCTTCTTTTTGTATTTTTCTGTGTGTGTGTGTGTGCTTGCATGCCTGGAAGCCGTTGTGACTTCTGGCGACCCCTATTGCGGCCAGGATGTTTCCGAGAGGTGGCTTGATATTTTGCCCGCCTCTGTGTATCCCGGCCCTGGTATTCCCTGGAGGTCTCCCATCCAACTACTAGCCAGGGCTAGCCCTGCTGAGCTTCCGAGATCTGACGAAATTGGGCTTGCCTGGGCTATCCAGGGCGGGGCTCTAACGTCCTCTTTCAAGGGCCTCACGCTGAAGCCCCTT
>NW_015202748.1:0-1175 GCF_001447785.1 Gekko japonicus | reverse complement strand
TTCTCTGATTTCCAATATTTTGCTAGTAAGATTCTAGCAGATGTTATTATCAATATAATTAAATGCTTATCCTGAAACTTTATATCTTCTGGGATTACATTAAGAAATTAACATTCTAGGTCTAACTAGAATTAACGATTTCCAAAATTATTTTCTGGACCTTTCGCCAGTATTTTTGTATTTTGATACACCACCACCACATGTGATAGAACGTACCCACATGTACTTTACATTTCCAACATTTGTTCGCACTGTGTTTATAACATCTTGCTATTTTTTCTGGGGGCCAATGCCATCTATGAAACGTCTTGAGTATATTTTCTTTTAAGATATGGCACTCATAAGCTTAGTTGTTTTCCAATTTTTCGACCACGTGTCAATTTCTAAGTTATGCCCTATACCCCTCATCCAAGATATCATTGAAGATTTAACTGTTGAAACTACTGGGGATGTGTATGAGCTGATACAGCAGTGCTGCACAGTCAGAAAAGCACGATATCGCATGTAGTAGATAAACCCTAAGCAAGTTTCTAGCCAAACAGTAAAGGTAAAGGTTCCCTTGCCCGAAAGCCAGTCGAATCCGACTCTAGGGTTGCGGTGCTCATCTCCATTTCCAAGCCGAAGAGCCAGGGCTGTCCGAAGACATTTCCGTGGTCATGTGGCTGGCATGACTAAACACCAAGGCGCACGGAACGCTGTTACCTTCCCACCGAAGTGATCCCTATTTATCTACTTGCAATTTCTTGCTTTCGAACTGCTAGGTTGGCAGGAACTGGAACTAGAGACGGGAGCTCACTCCGTCTTGCGGCACCCGGGTCTCGAACTGCTGAACTACCGACCTTCCACAGCCTGCCGTTCAGCGTCTTAACCACTTGAGCCACTGCAGCTCTAGCCAAACAGTAGAACTTACATTGACTGAGGCCGATTCAATTCACATCCATGTGGTGGTCGAAGGGAGAGCGAGAGAGAGGCTTAACCTAAAGAATACTCTTCCCTTTCACAAGAGACCAGCGACTCCAGTAGCATGTGTGTCCTTCTGGGTCTACAGGGAAAGGGGGAGAAGACAAAGGGCACAGGAAGAGGAGGAGGACTCAGAGGGAAGTTAGAGGAAGAGGCATCCCACTAAGCAACAAGCACGTCTATAGTGATGGAGCACCCCACAATGGCCAGGTGCG
>NW_015202747.1:0-1177 GCF_001447785.1 Gekko japonicus | reverse complement strand
CCAGAGTGGTGGCAGAGTCAGGTGACACCACCACCTGAGCTGTGACAACGCCTCTCAAATCCCATTGCTCCCACATCACCTCCAAGGGAGGAGATAAGGTTGCTCCCAGGAGGAGGGGAGGGGTACAGGGTTGCCCACTCAGGGCTGGGAAGGTTCTAGAAGAAGAAGAGTAACTGGTCCGCCGCTCTTAACCATGACACCAAGCTGGCACTACACCAAGGCAACTGATTTCTGTCCTGGTTTGGGGAGGGGAGCAACTTCGACAGGGTATAATGTCATAGAGTCCACCCTCCTGAAGAAGAAGAGGAGGAGGAATAGATTGGATTTATACCCTGGGCTTCACTTGGAGTCTCAGAGTGGCTTACAATCTCCTCTGCCCTTCCCATCCCCACAACAGACACCCTGTGAGGTAGGAGGGGCTGAGAGAGCTCTTTCGAGGGCTGCTCCTGAGAGAACAGCTCTGAGAGAACTTGTGACTGACCCAAGGGCACACCAGCAGCTGCCTGTGGAGGTGTGGGGAATCAAACCCAGCGTCTGCGCTCCCAACCGCACCAAACGGCCCTGGGTTGCAAGAGTCCTTCCGTTTACCAGCTCTGCCTTCCAAGCTCGAGAGAGGGAGACGCCTTGAAACGCAAGCTGGGTTTCGAAATTATGGAGCGGCCCAGTGTAGACGCCGCCGAAAGACACGCAGAGAGCTAATGCAGAAAAGAGAAACGGTGAAGCTCCTGACTTCCCAGTTGGGCTTGAGACTACCCAGGGATTCTCATTTCCTCTCACGCTCAAAAAAATAATAAAAAATTAAATGAGCTCAGAGACTCTCGCAGGATCGCGGTATCACTTACGTTGTCAATAGGTCACTGTGCTTATTTATCCTGAATACGAATGAGTCTGGCATCGAAGCTGCAGACATCTTGTGTTTCATTTAGATTCGAGTCCGGTCGCACCTCAGAGACCAATAAGAGCTTCAGGATATAAGCTTTCAAGAGTCTTTGACTCTTAAAAGCTCCTGCCCTGAAACTCAAGCTGGTCTCTGAGGTATGACTGGACTCGAATCTAACTTTTACGGCAGAGCAACGGGGCTACCCTCGGACACTTGTATTTCATGGCATTCTGGACTCCTGAAGCTAAGATGCCTTCTACTGAATCCAACCATCAGCCCACCAAGGTCGGCATTGTC
>NW_015202746.1:0-1048 GCF_001447785.1 Gekko japonicus | reverse complement strand
AGAGTCCGCGCCCCTAACCACTACACCGAGGTAAGCCGCGAGTATGCAAGAAAAAGACTTTTAAATCCGTCCATTTTTAAAGGCATCCTGTTAAATACAGCCACTGCCTGGAGAGGCAGAACGTTTACTCTTAAAACAAAGTTTCAAGCCCAGGGGCACCCTTGAGGGAAGGTCAGCCACGGCAGCCATTTTGTGGCTGGCTCCGCCTCCCGCGGCAGCCATTTTGTGGCTGGCTCTGCCTCCCACGGCAGCCATTTTGTGCGTACGCCCACCGTGCTGTACCAGAATTCCAAAGGTGCCCACCGGCTCAAAAAGGCCGGGGACCCCTGGTCTACGCAGCACCAAGCCCGTCTGCGCAGCCGAGAGGATTAGAAAGTAGAAAACGGGAGCTGAAATCCTTAGGCTGCCGCATCCCACGTGCTTCTGGACAGGCAGTGTTCAGATCATACCAGAAGGGGGGGGGGGGGGGCAGGAAGGCACAACAGCAGTGTGGGAAGGGGGCACTTTACCTTGTAGCCAGAAGTCTTCACGTGAAGCCCCCTCTTCGTCAGGGTGGATTTCAGGCGGACGAAGAAGGAGCGGTCCAAGGCGTCGGCCTCTGCGGGAGGGGAGCCGGCCGCATCTAAGAGACGGAGGAGACTCAACTTTAGGAAGAAGGTCCTGTGACAGTTAGACAGCGTGGAATAGGCTTCCCCGGGAGGTGGCGGGCTCTCCTTCTTGGGAGGTGTTTAAACAGAGGCTCGGTGGCCATCGGACAGCAATGCGGATTCTGTAAACTGAGGCAGATCGTGAGAGGGAGGGCAGGAAGGGTGGCCTCAGTGCTTAGTTCTCGTGGCCCTTTCTTACACGCCCGGGGAAATGCCGGTCGCCACTTTGGGGTCAGGCAGCCATTTCCCCCCAGGTCAGTTTGGCCAGAGATCCTGGAGGGTTTTTTTTGCCTTCCTCTGGGCACAGAGCAGGGGTCATTGAGCGAGTTGGGGGAGGAAGGTATGGATTTCCTGCATTCTGGTGTCGTGGTGAGGAGAGCGGGCTCTAATCTGGGAGAACC
>NW_015202745.1:0-1055 GCF_001447785.1 Gekko japonicus | reverse complement strand
GTTCCTGTAGTTCCCCTCTCAACTTCAGGAAATGTTCAATCAAACCAATGGGTTGGGAGGCTGCCCCTTGAACAGGGGTCACCCTTACCCCATGTGGGGTGGACCTTGCCCCATGTGGGCCTGGCACGGAGACACTGCTGCAGCAAGCTGGCAGCCCACACCCCATGCGGAGGCTGCCTGAGCCACCCCTGACCAGCCACAGCAAACAAGCCAGTGGCCACTGAGGCCAGTGAGAAAGCCACCAGTGTGGCAAGCCAGTTGCCCAAGCCACCCATGAGCCACCACTATAGTGAGCAAGGAGGCCCTAGTGGCAGCAAGTGAGGGAGCTGCCATCATTGCTATAGAGTTGCCAACCTCCAGGTGGGGCCTGGAAATCTCCTGGAGTTCTGATCTTCAGAGATGGGAGGAAACGGCAGTTTCAGAGGGTGCACTTTGTGGCATCATATCCAAACTGATCTCCTTCCCTTCCCCAAATCCTGTTTCCTCTGGGCTCCGCCCCAAAATCTCCAGGAATTTCCCAAGCCAGAGTTGAAATCCCAAGCTGCGAGTGAGTTAGCAATCTGCATGAGCAGCCTTTAACACCTTTCATTTTCCTTCTCCGGGTGCAAGACGTCCGGGGACAAAGGGTAAAGGCACATTTTGCTGCTGCCAAACATACCCACGTAGTCTACTGAACATTTTATAGCATACGTGAGAATATCCACTTTCATTAAAAGAAGTGTTTCTAAAACTTTCAGATGCAAAGATATGCTTCGGCTTGTGTGGGAGCAGTGATGCCCCACAATCCCAAAGGATGGTAGATTAACAGGCCTTGGATGGGATTTTTTTTTGGGGGGGGGACTCCAATGCACTGCAGTGTTTCTTTCCCATCACATTAAAACAAGAATACAGTATAATTAATTTATTGACTGTACTGCTTTTGCAACTGGAGTCATAAACAGCAAACCCTCATCCCCCAATAAACCTCGTTCCAGGGGAAAACGTGGAAAAAATTATAGATTGCTACTGCAAATGTTGTCATGTGACTTGACAACAGCGGCTAGAAATTTTGCCAC
>NW_015202744.1:0-1048 GCF_001447785.1 Gekko japonicus | reverse complement strand
CCGAGGGAAACGATCCTGTCTTCATTCTAACAAGCGCAGGTAAAATGTGAGTGAACCCATGCCCCAGCAAACAATCACCTAAATGCTAGAAGTAAAGCTGCCCCAAAGGTCCAAACTAGCGGAAGGGGGAGGGGACTGAGTTAAAGGCAGAAACTGAGAGGGTGGCTTGAAGAGAGTAGAGAGTGGCTGAGAGTGGGGCGTAATAGCAAGAAAGCTATTTAAAACTAGAACATCAGAGACTTTTAAAAACTTTTATCTAACTATAAACAATCACACAGCACAGGGAAAGAATGGCAGCGAAAACTAAACTTACAACAGGAACTGCCAGCACATCTTCTCAGGCTACTAGACCAGAAGTAACCATAGACTTTCCCAAAATGTTTGCCTCCGCTTTGTGCCCTCTACTGGACCAGTTGACAAATCTCAATGAAAAGTTTGATATGTTGCAAAAAGAGCTCAAAGAAACCTCTACAAAAACAGAGAAGATAGATAAGAAGCTGAAAAAAAGTTGATCTTAAGTCCAAGGAGTTTGGACAAAGACTGGAGGTGGTGGAAAATGAAAAAATCTCTGGGAACTAGCAATTACTACATCTCCAAATGGAGAAATCAGCATATGTTCTAAGATTTCAAGATATTTTGGAACAGAAAAGAAGAACCTGAAAGAAATTTTAAGTGAAGAGATAGCTCCCGTGGTAGGCTTATCAGCGGAAGTTCTACAAAACGATATTGATTTGACACACTGTACTTATCCAGATTATATAAAACAAATAAGCTACCAGGGGAGGTATACATGAAATTCACAAAAAGGTCTACAAGAGACAGAATTTTGAAAGTTACAAATGGAATTATGATTTTATTATTTTTAAGAGGGCAGAATGTCAGCTAGCTGCCATGCTTTCATTGTTTTCGTTCATCCCTGACTGTAGCGCATGCACCCATTCTTGCTTGCTTGGCTTAACTGCTCTGAATAACTATTGGAAGGCGCTCATGAGACCATGTGAACTGGCTCTGCGAACTTGAGCTGCCTCGGCTAAGAGATCCTTTATTA
>NW_015202743.1:0-1121 GCF_001447785.1 Gekko japonicus | reverse complement strand
GGGGTGTAAATCCAATCTCTTCTCTCTCCTTCTTAATTGGGTTTGTTGCAACTTCTGTAAACAGAGGGAAATTCATTTCTAAAATGGCAGCAGCATCTCCATGATGGTCTGGGGCTCGAAGCCTTCCCAGGTTCTTTGAACCTGTGTTCCCAGGAGTATTTGAATATAGAGCAGTGAAGTTTGGTGTAGTGGTTAAGTGCGTGGACTCTAATCTGGGAGAACCGGGTTTGATTCCCCACTCCTCCGCTTGCACCTGGCTGGATGACCTTGGGCAAGCCATAGCTCTGATAAGAGCTGTTCTTGAAAAAGAGAAGTTTCTGTCAGAGCTCTCTCAGCCCCATCTATCTTATACCCCGCCCTCCCCAGAAACAGGCTTAGGGTGGCTTACATTGGTTGGTCCATAAATAACCATTAAAATCCATATAAAATCAATTAAAGAATTCAGTTACAAATAAGATTGTAAAATCCTAGAATCATAAAATGCTGGCAATATTTCATTAGTTACTTCAGATGGCGTACTGAAGAGTGCATACAGAAAGTTTTTCAGCTCAGTGATCTTCCTAAGTCGTGCGGCAGCACAGGCCAAATGTCAAAATTCAGGGCAAAATTAAGACAAAATAGCTAAAATTAACCGTAGGCCTTCACCAACATTACAAATCATGTGTTAGACACACATGTAACATTAAGTCCCTCAGCTGCCAAAAATGACATACCCACCTACTTAGGCATATGGCAAAGTGTTGTGACAACTTGAGAAAGTTCACGCTTCTTTTACAATTTCATCAGGATAAAACCCTGGTCATCCCTTTTCTCGTCCGTATTAGTGCAATGAAATATAAATGCCACCATTAAAATTGACACCTGTTTTTGCATCGTGTACAAATGATGTGTGGTGTTTTAAGAAAAGGATGGCTTGAACACGTTAAAGAAGAAACAAATGCAAACAGGAAAATTGTCAAAAGAAAACAGGTGTGATCAAAATGATCCACACACCAAATGAGAAAAGAGAGAGTGTAACGTGTATATGGACCACAGTTCCCTCTAAATTATGCTAGTGGATGCTGGTGCACGTTTCAGAGGCCATCTCAGAGAATTTCTGCTTCAGATCACAACCAAGCTTC
>NW_015202742.1:0-1103 GCF_001447785.1 Gekko japonicus | reverse complement strand
CCTCCTCTTCTTCTTCTAAAGCATGCAAGCAGGAAATCCACCCCCACCCCTGTTTCCATCCTTTAAAAAGAAGAAATAGAGCACGCCAAAAACGGAAAAATCTGCTGTGTGCTAGCAGATAAGAAAAGACAATTTTGCTGCCCTTTCAAAAACAGAATTGTGCGGCAGAGAGGACAAACAGCCCTGCGCTTGTCAGAGATTTTAAGGGGATTTTTTTTAATACAATGCAGAGTACATACATAATTGAGATGGTGTTAAAAATAGTTAACATACAGCTGGATATTGTAGGCGATAATGTAACAGATCTGACAAAGGTGTAAAGAAAAGCCCCCAATTTATATGTTTTGCTTGCTTAAGTTTGTTTTGTTTGAAATAAATATAAATTTTCTCTTTAAAAAAAATAGACTGATGAGAGAGGGAAAGAAACTCTGTAGGTTAGTCTTGGAGAGAACGTTCTTGAGCAACGTCATCTCATGAGTTTCCTGCTAGCCTGGCCGTTGGAACCCTGGTTTACCCAAACTTCTGTCCACACTACCTCTCTGGCTCCCCCGATTTACCCTTTTAAAAAATATACTGTAATCTCAAGGAAAGCTCTGAAGTGTCCGGGGACTGGGAGAGGTGGGCCAGGCCGTTCCTATGGGGCACTCTTGTGGTTCCTCTTGCTGTGGGGAGCACGCAAGTCATAGGGGTCATTTCATGCAGGAGCGCACAGGAGCGGAGCTCCAGCGGTAAAGAGCCCAGGGGGCGGGCAGATGCAACAAGCCCCACCCCCTGCTCCCAGCAGCCCTCAATCAGAGCAAGAAGCAGCCAGGTAAGCTGCAGAGCCCCCAGTCCAAAACAGTCCAGGGGCACCTTTAAGGCCAAGGTTTATTCAGGTACAAGCTCTCCTCCCTCCTCTGTGAGGGCAGATCTGCACGTTCCCCCCCCCAATAGCTAGCAATCCAAAACAGTCCAGTGGAGCCTGAGCAGTGGGTGTGGCCTTCTGGCACACTTCCAGTGATGTCAGGGGGTGTGACATATGCAAATGAGTTATGCAAATGAACTCCGGCACCTCTTTTTCTATTAAATGACCTGTAAGAGAGAGCCAGTTTGGTGCAGTGGTT
>NW_015202741.1:0-1040 GCF_001447785.1 Gekko japonicus | reverse complement strand
CCAAAAGGTCTGACTGAGTATAAGGCAGCTTCATCTTTTCATGAGACCCAGATCCAAATCCCTGCTCTGTGATGGAAGCTCGCTAGGTGACCTTGGCCCAGTCACACACTCTCAGTCTAACCTACCCTGCACTGTTGTGAGAATAAAATAGAGGAGAGAGAACAATGTAAGCCAGTTTGAGTTCCCACTGGGAAGAAAGACAGTGTATAAATGAAGTAAACTACAAGGAAAAGTAGGATGCGGAAGAATGAGCCAAGGAAAGTGCATATTAGAAGAAACTGCAGGAATCAAAATTAATAGATTTCATACATCTGATTTTAAATCAGCCAGCCAAACACTATTATTTACCATCTAAAGACTCTTTTGCCTTTGGAAGATAGGCAACAATTTGCAAACTTAAGTCTAAGACAAGGTGGCATCTCTCCAATTACAGGTAGCACCTTAGATTAAGTAAATTTTCCCAAGACTACTGAAGCAAAGCACCATTCTTGCCTCCCATCAAGGGTTAATGTGTAGATAACTGGCCTGGCTCTTTCTTGCAACTGTCCTTAATTAAGGGCTTCGACCTGCCAGCAACTTATCAGTCCAAGGCCAGATACATTAGCTTTTCATGAGAATGTGTTCCTAGTGTTGGGAGGGGGTAGATCAGCAGCAATGATGTACGGTTCTGTAGAATTCTCCTGAAGGCATGTTAGGACTGGATATCACCATCACCTGACTTGAGGGGTCAAAAACTATAATTATGATATCTCCCCAAGGGTTAAGGTTCCTTGTCTGAGACTTCATGGATAGAGGCCTGAATCTATGCTTGGCAAACTGCTGAAATTGTAGTCTATGCTAATTTTAGGCCTGCATCTGGATGTAAGTTTTGTATTACCACCTAACAGTTCTCAAAAGTGTTAGGTAGATAAAAGCTAGCTTTATTGTTTTGTGTTCTGTGTGGCTTTTGTTGATTTGTTGGCTATATTCATATTAATGTATCTATTTTTTCAATGAATTTCATAATTTGTGTAATAACATCAGTCTGGTTACTTGTGTGC
>NW_015202740.1:0-1056 GCF_001447785.1 Gekko japonicus | reverse complement strand
AGATTATCATTTCAAGTATAAGCTGACACTATACATATATATCCCAGAATTCTTTATGGCAGAATGTGGAAATTTAGAATCAGTGGTTTTATAGAAGTGATGCATGCCATGCAGTTTTGACAGGCAATATAATTTGGAGTCCGCCTTTCTCACCAGGACAGAAGGAGGATTACACAGTGCAAGTTAATGCAGTGAATAGGATGAGGCATCTAATAAACAATGTAATAGGACTATGGTTACAAAAGTCTGAAACAAAGCATAAGGTATTAGGCATGATATGTTACACAATATGCAGTGCAGGAAACAGAAAACAATGCAGTGAGAGCACAATAATACTTATAGCAACAGACAGTACGTGCCGTGCTCAGTGGTAGCGTCCCCAGTCATTATAAAAAGCACCTTCCTGAACTATTTTGTATTAATGTACACAACAGTTCCCTGAATTCTTTTACATAGTTTGCTGAATTATAATATGTAGTTTGCTCTTTCATATTCAACCTTTTTAAATACTAATGCTAGAATACAACTGTTACTTTAATGCACCAATTTTCACATGAGATGTGCTCAAAATAATGAATCGGAACTTTTTTGTGTTCCCACAGGCCTACACTAGTGTGTCCAAGGCTTCGCTGGGTCTTGCAGACCACAGAGAACTTGGAAAAATGATGAACACAATCATTTTCCACACAAAAATGGTAGATTCCTTGGTAGAGATGTTGGTGGAAACATCGGACCTTTCAATATTTTGGTATGTAATTTATTTTAATCCTTTAACCTTTTCATGTTTGTGGTGATTATTTTTGTTACCAACAAAAAAAGAGTCACTGTAATCCATTATAGGATGTGTTTGGATTGAACAAGTCAGATCTGCATTAACTGTAGAAAGAAGTGTGACTTGTCTTTGGGATTTTTTTGGGAAACAAGTTGCAAAATTGAAATGCTGTGCATGGTTTAAAATACTATTAAAATTGCTGCTAGTACTAAAATTTTGTGCAGTCTTCTCTGCTAGGAGATGAAACTGATCTTGAGGGGGTTTGGCAGGGGAGGAGGTAGAAG
>NW_015202739.1:0-1072 GCF_001447785.1 Gekko japonicus | reverse complement strand
CAGGCACAATCAGGCTTTCACAGACTAGCCGCTTGGTAAGATCCTCTCTCTCACCCACACAGGATTCCACCCACCCCAGCCTGTCCTTTCCCAAGAGTCAGAAAATATGGTATGACATCTGCTCATTATCAAAGACAGGCTTAACAATCATACTGAATTCTCTCTCAGACATAACGCTAAGCCTCTTTGCAACACTACCAGGTGGAGCTACCTTTCAAACGGCTCTTTTGTTAACCCAGAACCAAACTATGACGGCTCTCTCTTCCTGAGGCAGACCTGAACTCAGCTCGTGCTGTGCTTCCCTCCAGTATTCCATCCCCCTCCTGAAGGGCAACTGGATGCTGGAACAGTGAGTGGCTCAGATGAGTGGTTGTTTTCCCCTTCAGGGGCAGGACACCCTCCTATCCATCACAGCAACCACAGTGGGTAGTCCTAATGGAGTTCCAGGTGGTCATCAGCCAAGCAGGATGTCTCAGTTGCCACACATAGGCTGTGGTCACATGAGCAGTTTACCATGATATAGTAGCATTACCTTTGCAGATTTAAAGAATGCAATCAAACAGCAACATCTGCCTTCTGTACCCCAGTCATCAGCACCCCATGTTGCCCCACTCTGGAAGCAGAGTAATCAGACATGAGGGAAAGTCCAGTGTTTATAGATGCTATCTCCACTCTGCTTTCCTGGACATCTGAACTCTCCTATTATGAAAGGAACCTGGAAGGGAAGTGGCCCAGCCCTCCCAAGAAGCAAGTGTCACAGCAAGGATGGCAGAGAGAGAGAGAGTAATCAGAGTCCAGTCCTAAGTCAGAGGTTCCAGAGAGTAGGTTTAACAAAGTCCAGTCTAGGGTCAAGGAGTTCCAGGGTAGCAAGTCCAGTCCAGGGTCAGGATTTCCAGAAAAGCTGTTTGTCAGGTCCAATTCAAGGTTGAAGAGGTCCAGTAACAGCAAGGCTGGCAACAAAGTGTACTTGTTGCATCTATAAAACTGCTGTTTCTCATGGCTGATTTTATAGCCAAGTCTTAAGAAGTCACACTCCCAACTGGTTCCTTGGCAGACATCCTGAAACTACTCA
>NW_015202738.1:0-1070 GCF_001447785.1 Gekko japonicus | reverse complement strand
CATTGGCGTCTCTTATGTTCTTATTGGTTAAGCCATCACTATTCCAGCAAGATGGAAAGCTGGTAGGGGATTTAAGAAGTCAGTGTATATGAACAGAGAACTCCATGATTAGCTAAGGAAGAAAAAGGAAATGTTCAAAAAATGGAAGGAAGGACGTATTTCTAAAGAAGAATATCTGCGGGTTGCTTGACACTGTAGGTTGGCCATCAGAGAGGCCAAAGCGCAGAGTGAGCTGAGGCTGGCCAGGGAGACTTCCTACAACAAGAAATCTTCAGATATGTGAGGAGCAAACACAAGGTGAAAGAGGCAAAAGAAAATAGAGAAAATCTGACAGAGGAGTAGAGAGAAATCAGAAAGGCTCAATGCCTATTTTGGCTTAGTTTTTTCCCAGAAGAAGAGAGCAGGCCCATATAGAGATAGATGGTAGTAGGCAGGGCATGGCATCTGGGCTGCTGGTTGACATGAACAGAGTGGTTGTTGAGAGACACCTGGCTTCATTAGATGAGTACAAATCTCCCAGCCCACCTTTCTCCACAGTGGGAACCAAAGCAGTTTACCTTATTCTCCTCTCCTTTTTATCCACACAACAACTCTGTGAGGTGGGTTAGGCTGAAAGTATATGACTGGTCAAAAATCACCCAGTCAGCTTCCATAGCAAGATAGAGAGTCAAACCTGGGTCTTCCAGACCCTACTCTGAAGCTCTAACTGGTACATGACACTGGCTTTCATAGGGTGGCTACTGTTGAAGAGTAGCAAGAGGCCAGGCCTGGTTGAGTCATGGAAGCTGGGTGGTATCAAGTCATCCAGAGGCTGCTTCCAGATTTAGGTTGCCAAACTCCAGAGGGGAACTGGAGATCTCTTGGAACTACAACTGAACTTCAGATGACAGAGATTTGCCCTCTAGAAAAAATGGCTGCTTTGGATGGTAGACTCTATGGAATTATATCCAGCTAAGCCTCTCCCCCCTCAAAACCCTGTCCTCTTCAGACTCTAGCGCAAAATCTCCAGAATTTCCTGACCTGGACCTGGCAAAACTAGCCCAGGCCTGGCCCCAATAAGTCCTCCTTCA
>NW_015202737.1:0-1088 GCF_001447785.1 Gekko japonicus | reverse complement strand
TTGAAGAGGTCGCCCCCCCCAGCGCCCCCGACTTGGAGCCTTTAACTAAGGCTAACCTGGGGGTGTCACTTGAGGTGGCACCCCTCCAATCCCACTGGAGCACGGATCTTCTCCCCAAGGGTAGGGGAGAGCGTCCGCCATCACCGAGCCACAGACCAGAAGTCTATTTCTTAGATTTACTATTAACCTTTTCTCTCTCTCCTTCCTTAACTTATATGACAACCATCTTGTTGGTTTATTCGCATTCTCCACATAGTAGTGCTTTGCATACTCTATTTTCCTTGTTATTTCCTGCATTAATATCATTCATTTCATGTTGTAATATTTTTAATTTAGCAATTCGTTTTGTCGTCTCATTATTTTAAGTTTATCTTCTTATAATTTAATCTGATTACAAAGCTTTCCTAAGGCCCCGGTCACACGGGCAGGAAACTGCGGGGGAGAAGCGGGGCTGTTTGCCCTGGGGCAAACTACTGCGCTGTTATGCGATCAGACCTCCCGTGGAGGTTCTGTGGAGGTACCGTGGAGGTTCCATGGCAAGGGAGAGGTGCTGATCACAGGACAAGCCAGCGCACAACGAAGAAACGTGCGCCGCTGCAAACTGGTTTGTTTTTGTGTTTACACGACAAATGCGCATGCTCCGTTGGGTGCGTGTGCACATCCACAGAGACTTGGACAAAAAAACCCCACCTTATTTGCAGTTAATATCAAGTTCATTTCATGTTGTAGTATTTTTAATTTAGCAATTCGTTTTGTTGTCTCATCATTATTTTGAAGTTTTTCTTCTTCCAATTTTATCTGATTACAAAGCTTTTCATAGTTCTTTTTCCTTTGTTTGTTTCTCCAAGCCTCTCATATTTCTCCACCCTCTCATATACGCCTTAAAGGTGTCCCATACAATTTCAATTGGAGTATCAGGTTGCATATTTCTCTTGAAAAAATCTATTATCTCCTCCTTGGTTTTTTTTTTTTTTACAAATTCTTGATCTCTGAATAATTCGCTATTCAATTTCCATCTGGTTCTTTTCTTCCTTTCTTCAAACGATACTACTATCGGCAGGGCTTTTCTTGTAGCAGGAACTTCTTTG
>NW_015202736.1:0-1067 GCF_001447785.1 Gekko japonicus | reverse complement strand
CCGCCGCGGCTTGGCAGCCCTATGTGCGAGGCACAGTTTTTCAAATACATTCCAATGGTAGATGAAGTTCTAAACTTATAGACAGGGACTTAACAGCAAATTAATATGTAACATGATGATGTTTAAGTTATGCAAAGTGAAAAACTCAATAACAAGTTAAGATTAAAAGGTCAACAGTTGTAAAGCAATAAATGTGCTAAAATAGCAGATAAATGTCTAAAGGTGTTTTTTTCTAATTGTTATTTTAATTCTAATTGTTACTTCCCACAATTAGAAAAAAACAGCTTTAGACATTCATCTGCTATTTTCTCTATATCCCTTCATTTCCATAGCATTTAACATCTGGCTGCTCTTAAAAGCACAGAATTAGAACCCTAAAACCACACAGTGTTCTGACCTATCTGTTAAGCCAGGAACAAAATATAAATTTAGCTGCTTTAAGTTTCCAAAAGAATACAAAATAATTTCCTCCCATTTAGGTACTGACTATTTTAAGACAGAAAGACACACACATACACATGCACACATACACACCATTCATTCAAAGCCAGGCTGGCTTTTTAAAATTGAACATCTTTCCACTTATTTCCATTCAAAGCAACATAACTGCCACTACAGCCTGACAAATTGGTAGACATGCCCTGGAGGCAGCCGTAGTTAGGGATTTATAGTGCCTACAAGCCATTAAATGACATTCTGCTGCATTCAGAACAGCAGCTTTTTCAGAGGAATAAAGTGAAGCCTTCATGCACTTATAAATTGCTGCAGCCATTGCCTGAGCACAAGAGACAAACTTAGCTTGCAATATATACATGAACAGACACTGGGCTTTCATACAGGAGAGAGGGCTACCTCAGCAGCAAATGTTGCACTCCCCAGTATGAATTATACTAGGGAAAGTATTGTGAATGTCTGCAGAGTTCCTACACTGACTGCTGTTCACCTTTGCAATGTCAAAGATGCTCTCATACTCAGCCCTCTGCTTCTAGGTCTGTAAGCACCGGCAACCTTTGCCCTTTCCTTTAGTACTAAGAAAGTTGGTTGCCAGGCATGCAAATAAGCCAAGA
>NW_015202735.1:0-1071 GCF_001447785.1 Gekko japonicus | reverse complement strand
CGCTCAGCAATTTCATGGAGTGCCCACTCTCTCTTCATCCCGCAACCATCTTTACGAGGTTTCGTTGCCTTCTCCAAAGCAAAACGCTGAGTCATGTAGTTTGGAATCAACCAGACGTCTCCCAGATACACTATCCCCCTGCCTCTAATTAGAACGGTCTCAGAGTACTCCTAACCAAGGAAGATCTATTTATTTATTTATTAACCTTATTTCCCCAGTATTCCTCAATTCCAAACCTCCTCTCACTCGCCTTCAGTAGGGTTGACAACTCCTGATTCAGAGATTCCTGGAGATCTCAAGGTGAAGCCTCGGAAGGGACCTCAGCAGGCTATAATGTCATAGAATCCAACTTCCAAAGCAGCCATTTTTCTCCAGGGGATCTCTATTGACTGGAGATCAGGTGTGATTCCAGGGGCTCTCCAGACCCAACCTGGAGGTTGGCAACGCTCATCTCCAGGCTGGTTTCGCATTTGGGCGTGCCCGTTGCAAAGCTCTTTTTAAATCCTCCAGCAGGAGAGCTGACGTCGCGTGCTACAAAGCCCTTTGCGTGCATCCACTGTACTGGGGCCGACGCTCCCCACAGCAAGTCCTTGCAACCCCAAAGGACGATTTCAGCCGGGCTGGAGAAAAACCATTCCAAGGACTGACAAACGGCTTAGCGGCTGCCACAATCTGAAGCAAGGTGAAGAGGCCTCCATGTGGCTGCTGTAATATGTAAACCAGCCCTCCGGTTAGTTCTGGTGGGCAGTCAATCAAAATTATCAAATGCATGAGATCAACAGCAAGTACCACACTGGCATGAAATCGAGAGGAGGCGCCCCTTGGGCAAAAAAGAGAGTCGAGAAGAAAATTGGACAGGCTGTAGGCAGAAGCACATGCCTGGAGTTACTGAAAGGATATGGACCTCCTTTTAGACCCATATGCACAGAGAGAGAGAGAGAGAGACCACTTGTAAGGCCTCCAAAAGAACCCAAGATGATAAGGCTTATATGAAGGGAAGTAGCTAGGCTTGCCTGACCCCACGTGGGGGTGGGGGACCCCCTGTTTTTGCAGGCTCCTGCCCCCCCCCCC
>NW_015202734.1:0-1105 GCF_001447785.1 Gekko japonicus | reverse complement strand
GGTGGTTGGCCTCCCGGAAGAAAAGTGTCACTCAATCCGCTATGCGATCGTCCATCATCTGCGGTATTGCATTGAAAACCTCGGTTACCGTTCTCATTAAGTCCTGCACGGAACGTTCAAGGTATTCCAATCGATCGTCTTGGGCCTCCCCCCTTCCCGATCTCGTATCCCGGTCTCGTCCACTCGGTCGTTCGTCCGGCCAGAAGTCATCCTCGATCCGGAAATTTTCTGCCGGACAGCTCCGGGGTCTTTCGGGATATAATCCTGATTCAAAAAGACTTTCCCGGAGTCCACTCCCACGATGAGCAAACGTCGCTTTCGTGCCCTGAGTATCAAACATAGTCCAATCCTCCGAGGCTCTCATCTCCCGTTTTCCCCATTGCGACGGGGTAGGAGGCGGCCAGGGAAGAGTCTCGTGCCGCGGGATCGCTCCCCCGCCGGCACCATCGGTCGGCACCGAGCCCGACGTTGAGGCGGTGACCGGGATGGTTCCTCGGTCCCCCGCCAGATTTGGAGGTTTCCCTTCTGCCCCGCTCATGACAGGCGTCAGACTCGGGGTGAGGGGGAAAATGGATTCCTAACAAAATGTTAGATCCCAAATCAGGAGAATAGATCCACGTTCAAAATGAAGCAAGATTTATTTCCAAAGCATGGTTGATCACGAACATACAGAGATTGTTAGGAATAACTACAATGCCCAGGGAAGGTGTATTAAAGGAACTTCAAACAAGGTTTAAACCAATGAGCTCATTTCCCTCTTTAGGTTACAGATTAGAAAAGGCGCGAAGCGGCCTGAGAACAGCAACGGCCAGTTCCATAAACACTCGTTGAGTTCACACGGGAAATCTAAACAAGCCAGAGCGTCAAGACACAACACCACATCACACCAGCTGGAGAACCTTGGCAGTTACAGATGCCCTACATGCAAAGGATAACAACTACAGGAGTGAGGGAGGGGGTGGGTACAAGAAAGGGACGAGAGGCGTCCCAAGGAAATGGCAGCTTGCTGACAGTGAGTTTCCCTGGCCCATCTGCTCAGGGCACCCAGGGCCTTGCTGGTGCGGGTGGGGGGAGGACTTTTTTTTTATTTAAAAGCTTTATTTCC
>NW_015202733.1:0-1078 GCF_001447785.1 Gekko japonicus | reverse complement strand
TTCCAGACTTCTACCTTGGTAAATATTTCTTCAGTCTCTTTGCAAAACCTGATCTGAATGGGATCAGCTATTATGCTTGCTTGCTTTCCAGCAAATTACAAAATGGGCCAAATTTTGTTCGCTGATGATTGTTACATCTTCCTTCAAAGTGCGGCCCAGACTCTCAACTAAGCCGCACGGCGCTATTTTGCAAACATCTCCATAAAGAAACCGGCTCGCCAGCAAGCTTGCTAGTTGGCAGCTGTCACGAAATTGAGTCAAGCGGCCAAAGAAGAAAACAGGTTTATCAAATTGTGTGTTATTACGAAAATGAGACAAAACCAGTGCCTTAAAAGTCCTACGACTGTTGCATTATAAGGCAGCCGCATCCTGTCTCATTTATTGTTGATATGAGGAATAAAGTCTGTCAAGGAGATAGCGGCGCACCTGTAACGATTTGGTATTCAAGCCACACGGTGTTTCAGTACTTCCCTTTAAAAGATCGCACTGATGAAACCGATTGCTGGCATGAATTCGCGCTTCCCCCAACCTTTTCCAGGAAAAGCTGCTTAGAGTATTTTTGTGCTTCTATATCCCAGCGCAAGATTTAATAACATCCGTGCCCCTTATCTGGCTTACGTTTTCACACTTGGCAGTGTGATGAAATTGACCCCTTTGTTTTATCTGATTCCTTCACTTTGAGATTCCAGGTGTTTTCGACATACCATTTAATATTTAATCAACAAAGAACCTGTTGTTTTTTGTCTGTCAAGACGCGGCTGACTTATGGCGACCCTGTAGGTTCCAAGGCAAGAGACGTTCAGAGGTGGTTTGCCCTTGCCTGTCTCTGCATAGTGACCCTGGACTTCCTGGGTGGTCTCCCATCCAAATAATAGCCGGGGCCAACCCTGCTTAGCTTCTGACGAGATTAGGCTAGCCTGGGCCATCCAGGTCAGGGACAGCGGATCCTATTGCCTTTTACAGACAGCCTGATCGTAGTGTAACTTTTCATAGACTTGAGCACACTCCGTTCGATGCCTGAGGTACCCTCATTTGGCAGGGCCATATATATGTACTAGGAAAAAGGCCCATTGTGGAA
>NW_015202732.1:0-1084 GCF_001447785.1 Gekko japonicus | reverse complement strand
GTCTCCCAGAGTCTGTAGTCTTCCCCCCCTTTTTTCGTTATAGTTTTGTAGGGGTTTTTTTAGAAATGCAAATTAAAAAAATCCCCTTTGGGGGGCAAAAAAAGAAAAAGAAAATAATGATATGTGATATTGTATTAGATAGAGAATATCTAAGAGGAAATTATTGGAAACTTAAGCATTTGATACCCCCATTTGTGTTATATGTGTGTATGTTTGGTTTGTCTGTTATGAAAAAACAAATAAAATTCTGCCCCTTGAGGGCAGGGGTTTTTTTTTTTTTTTTTTTAAGGAAAGGAAATGGGTTTGTTCATGCTCATTAGACCTTGGGGAAAGTGAGCTTCCCACCTAGCTGGAGAAAGGGAGTGGGTGGGTGTCTGTGTAAAAAGAAAGGATGGTTCTGATGCTTCCAGGGACAGATTGAGAAGCAGAGAGCCATTGCTGTGAGTTGGCTGGAGCACCATGCGAGTACATTTATCTCTGTACAGGGAGTGTTTCTCTGTCCCCTCCTGTGCTGTACCTCTGCATCTGTAAATAAAATAAACATTGCAGAATATGCCATATCTCCAGTGTTCTCTCCTCCATAGGGAACTAGCCTAAGTAAACAGTCAACTCTGGAGTTGTTTCCCATCACTCAGGGAAATGGGGCTTGCGTAGGAACCCAAGAAAGGGCCTTCTCAGTTGTGGCACCAAAACTGTGGAACTCCCTTCCAGATTTGTCTGTTTCCCTCTGTTGGTCTTTTCCACCAGGGGGTGGAGATGTTTTTGTTTCATTTGGCATACTCCCAAAAATTGTTATTGCCCTCCTTCCTGGTTTAGGTGTTGTGTGTTTATATGTTTTAATTGAATTCTTTATGCCGTTCTAGTGTTTTCACCTTCACCAACTCAGGGACTCTATTTTGGCTGAAAAGGCAGCGAAAAATGCTTCAAATAAATAGAAAATGGGGTCAGAGCTAGTACCATATCATTTCCCTCAAGAATGAGCAGTCAGCATAGGGATTATGTACTTGATGTCTGGTTTGTAGGTCTTTGGTGTACTGAACAAGCCAGCATGGTATAGTCCAGTGATGGTGAACCTTTTGGAGAC
>NW_015202731.1:0-1066 GCF_001447785.1 Gekko japonicus | reverse complement strand
GAACTGGAATTTTGCTGTTTCGTGGAGGGATTGTGGAGAGAAGAAACTTCCACTTATAGTTTTTCTTGTCTTTAACTGAAGGCAAAGAAAGATCTAATTGGCGCAGAAGGGACAGACCAGATTCAACATCTATAGCTTGAAAAAGGGAACCTTTATGGCGAAGTTCCAGTTTTGCCAGTGCGATCTGCTTATATTTGAAGTGTGCTTCTTATAGTTGTATGGTAATTGGTTTGAGAGCTTTGCGGCATAGTATAACTTTATAAGGAAGGTCAGGGTAAATTTCAATTTTTTGACTGCGGAAGAAGAAGTGGCCTTTCTTACAAGCTTCTAAGAGGATCCGTTGTTTTGTCCTGGTGTCTGAAAATGTAGCAACAATATCACGA
The DNA here is from genome assembly GCF_001447785.1 of Gekko japonicus. Taxonomy (NCBI): domain Eukaryota; kingdom Metazoa; phylum Chordata; class Lepidosauria; order Squamata; family Gekkonidae; genus Gekko; species Gekko japonicus. The sequence continues at coordinate 683 of NW_015202731.1, read as the reverse complement.
GGATATTTTCTGTCAGGTTTAGAAGCTGATCCCATTCTATAGGCTCTGGTAATGATCAGTAATACATTTTCTTCAACTTGAAGGACTGAATAATATTGGTAAGTCAATATTATTTTCTGCTTTTTCTTGAAAGCCTCTGAATCTAAGATTTTTAGAGTGGGAGTCTAGTTCAATTAGAAGCAACCACGATCTTATCTCTTCGTCAAGGCACAGATCTCTTCTCTCACAGTCTGTGTGAGTGCTTGAGTCAGCTTTTTGGTGTACTTCTTGTAGTGCTTTTTGAAATATCTCAATTTGATTGTGGAGAGGATCAAATAAAGATTTCATAGTGTCCTGGATCCAGTTCTCCATAGACTTCATGTCACAGAAGGTATCTTGTTTAAGTGAAGCTTCTTCAAAGAATGGCACACTTACAGGATTTTCAGCCATTTTGTCTTCAAAAGCACAGGATGTCCCTGGTTTTTCAGAGGGTTTTTTTGGGTGGAAAGTCCTTCACAGATTTTAGAGTCTCTTGTTTTAGAGTTTTGACTGTAGATGCCCATTAGAAAAAAATAATAAAAAGAATTGGATGTAGTGTTATTTAAGTATATATACGGGTGGAGGGAGCAGAGCTTCAGTTTTAGGTAGCCATCTTCAACAGCATTACACCACACACCCTGAGATTGGATTTATACCCCACCCTT
>NW_015202730.1:0-1087 GCF_001447785.1 Gekko japonicus | reverse complement strand
TCCGAAGTGAACGCCGTCCCGTTGTCTGAAACCATGGTGTCTGGCAGGCCGTGGATGGTGAACAGCTGTCGGAGGGCGTGGATGGTGGTCTTCCCACAGGAGGAAACCTTTGTGCGCCGACAACTCTTCTTGGCGAGTCGTGAATGCAGTGAATTCTGGCTCCGCTACCTTGGTAGGCCACCTCCTCACCACCCAGCCCAGCACCCGGGATAGGATGGGGTCCTGGGCCGAGCGGCGGGCGATATTTGCCGCCTGGAGCGGCGTGTCCGGAAGGTCCTCCACCTGGAGGACTCGGTGAACTGGGGCTGGGTCCTCCACGACATCCGGCAGGGGTAGGCGACTGAGGGCGTCTGTGTGGCCCATGGCTTTCCCTGGACGGTGCTCGATCGCATAGTCGTAGGCCGCCAAGAAGATGGTCCACCGCAGGACCCGCGGGGAGATGATTTGCGGTGTTCTCCGGTCGGGCGTGAACAAGCCGAGAAGCAGACCGTGGTCGGTGGCGATGGTGAAGGGCCATCGTGAAATTTCTTGACCCCGGCCATGATTGCGAGTCCCTCGCGATCTATCTGGGCGTAATTTCGCTCAGCCGCAGACAGAGTGCGCTAGTAATACACGACCAGGACCTCCCGGCCATCTGGTAGGCAATGCGCCAGCACAGCCCCAACGCCGTAGGGTGAGGCGTTGCAGGCCAATACCACCGGCAACGCCTCATCGAAGTGGGCCAAAACAGCATTGGAGATCAAGAGTTCCTTTACGTTCCGGAACGCGGCGGCCTGCCAGGGACCCCACACCCAGGGGGCTTGTTTGTCCAACAAGCGGTGGAGGGGTTCTGCCACCGCCGCCTTGTGGGGGAGGAAGGCGTGGTAAAAGTTCAGGATACCGAGAAACGCCTGCAACTCCGCTTTGGACTTCGGCGGCGGCGCTTCCACAATCGCCTTTACCTTCTCGCCGGTTGGGTGGAGGCCCTCGGCGTCCACCGTGAATCCCAAAAAGTCCACTGAAGGTACTCCAAGGCGGCACTTGTCCACTTTCACCTTTAGCCCATCGTCCTGGAAATAGCTGAGCACAGAGCGAAGGCGAGCGGCGA
>NW_015202729.1:0-1077 GCF_001447785.1 Gekko japonicus | reverse complement strand
CGGAGAGGCAGCTTTCAGCCAGGGTGGCCATCCTGAAATCCACTCCCGGGATCGGGAGGGGGGTGGTCTTCAGCCCAGTGTCCCAGGTGTGGCTCTTGCTGGGAATGTGACGGGGGCTGGAGATTTAAACTGGAGACTCAAGTAGGTCAAGGAAGCTGGACAGAGAACGACAGGGAACGAGGGCTCAGAGTTTTATTGATGCATTAAAATATTCATATCCTGCTTTTCCTCATCGTTCAAGGCGGCTTGCCAGAATAGTTAAAAACATTTTCAGTTAAAACCAAAAATAACATAGCAAACCCAGAATCTCTCCCCTCCCCTTTAAAAGATGGGTAGTTGTGGGTGCCGTTGTCGCCTTCCTCTGTTCCCTTCTGTGCTTGCGGCTGCCCTCGGGCCCTCACTAAGCGAGTCCTCCCCAACATGGTGCCCACGGGCACCATGTCACCCATCAGAACTTCCCCTGGTGCCCACCTAGGGTTACCAATCCCCAGTTGGTGGCTGGGCATCCACTGGTTTGGAGTCCCTCCTCCCAGTGGATGGGTTATCAGAAAGCGGGGATGTTCCCTCTAAGCTGTGGAGTCTGGTGAGCAAAAAATCTACTTTGTGAGCTACGGGCATTAAAGTTGTGAGCCAGCAATTTGGCGACTGCATACATTAATTTGCTCTGGAGCCACCCTTCCTGAGCGAAGACAAAAATCTGTGCACCGCAGGCTAAAAAACTGTGAGGTAGCTCACACTAACTCGTCTTAGAGGGAACACTGGAGGAAATGTCCTCTGAGTACTCCATTATACTCTTTGGCGACCAGTCCCCATAGTGTATAATGGAGAATAGATCTGTGGGTATCTGGGGCTTGGGGGGGTGTTTTTTTTTTCCAGGTAGAGGCACTGATTTTTCAGCATAGCTTCTGGTGCCTCTCCTAAAAAAACCCCCCAAGTTTCAAAAAGATTGGACCAGGGGGTCCAAATCTGTGAGCCCCAAAAGAAGGTGCCCCCATCTTCTGTTATTTCCAATGGAGGGAAGGCCTTTAAAAGGAACGTGGACCATTTAAAAGTGACAGCCAGAACTCCCTTTGGAGT
>NW_015202728.1:0-1087 GCF_001447785.1 Gekko japonicus | reverse complement strand
CTCGAGGGGAAGGGTCGTCGGCTGGTCGCTGCCGGGTCACCCACGTGGTCAGTGGGCCTGAGGGGGTGAGTTAGCGAGACGACCGCGGCGATACGGACAGGCGCCGGGGAACCAGGTGGCTCGGCGACGGCAAGCGCGGGGACCACGGCTAGAGGAGAAGTGTCGGGGGACCTGGCAGCGCTGGCAGGGAGTACCCGGGCCCTTTCGTGGGGAGGGGGGAATTAGTTAGCACAGGGGCTGCTTGAACGGGGGAATTTCCGTTCCTTCCTGGGGGCTCTGGAGCGATCGAGCTCCGGGCAGGGCTGCGGGGGCTCACAGGATGCTCGGAGGGTTACGGGGCTGCCGGGGATTCCCCCCGCCTTCCGCAGAGGTTTCTCCAGCTGTGCGCGATGGGGATTGCTGATACCCCCCTCTACCCAGGGACGTCGGCGGTAGCCAGGGACGGCGGCTGTAGCCTCTTCGGGCTAGTCGAGGGCCGGCGTGGGAAGGGCGGGCCCCCCCACGCATGCACACCTTTTGTTTCTCCCGCGCACGCACACCTTTTGTTCTCCCACACACCCGCACCTTTGGTTCTCCCACGCATGCACACACTCACACCTTTGTTTCTCTGCTGGTCCAGGGGATTTCCTCCACCCGTGTGGCTGGTGATTGGCCTCTTGCGGCCATTACGAAGGCGGAAGGAATCCCCCCTCAGTGTTTCGGAGAGGCTGCTGCGGCATGCGCCTTAAGGCGTGGCCTCGGGTCCAGCGATCATCGGAGTGGGCACAGCGGGGAGTCCCTTTGTCCAGGTAGGAAGCCGGGGGCCCAGCGGCGGCAAGGGGGTGGGGCCTATTTAGCCAGATTGGTAGCTGCAGGGCCTGGAGTAGAACAAGCAGCCAGTCACTTGGGAATTGAGGGGTGCAGCCCGGATTGGGGCTGTGGTGGATCAAGTGGTTGGGATTTTGTTGTCTTATCCAGCCCAGCTTCCACTGGCCCGACGGTGGGGAGGAGGAAAAGGGGGGCAGTTGGATAGGGCCAAAGGCAAGCGGACATAGTACACGTTGAATTATGGCTCCTCGGAAAAGCCGGGGCAAGGCTGCGGCCGCAG
>NW_015202727.1:0-1092 GCF_001447785.1 Gekko japonicus | reverse complement strand
CGCTGGCACTAACGGCACCCCATCAAAGGCTGGTAGTGGTATCCCTACCCCTGATCTGCTCTGACTCAGGCACAGGACCTCCGTCTTCGTCGGATTCAATTTCAGTTGACTCTGTCTAAGCCGTCCAGTCACGTCCTATAACACCCGGTCCAGGTCTTCCAGGGTAGAGTCAGACTGGCCGCCCAACAACAGATATAGCTGGGTGTCATCCACATATTGGTGACGCCCTAGCCCATGCCTCCAGGCAATCTGGGCCAGGGGGCACATATATAGATGTTAAATAGCATCAAGGAAAGCACCACCCCTTGAGGCACTGTGCAGATTAGTGGGTGCCTTCAGGATAGCTGCTCCCCAAGAGCCACCCTTTGTCCCCAACCTTGGAGAAAGGAGATGAGCCATTGCAAGGCAAGCCCCTGAATCCCCATGTCAGCGAGGCAGTGGGCCAGTAGCTGGGGGTTGCCCATGTCGAATGCCACTGACAGGTCCCACAACAACAGCACCACCATCCCACCCCAATCCAGGTGCCTCCGGAGGTCAATTGTGAGGGCGACCAGTGCTGTCTTTGTCCCATGGCCTGGGTGGAAGTCGGACTGGAAGGGATCTAGCATGGAAGTGTCATCCATAAAGCTCTGCAACTGTGTTGCTACCCCCGTCTCACTTAATTTGCCCAAATAGGGCAAATTGGAAACCAGCCAATAGTTATCCAATTCGGCCAGATCCAGATATGGTTTTTTTAGGAGAGGGCGGACCATCGCTTCCTTGAGAGCCCCTAGGAACAGCCCCTCAAAGAGGGACTTGTTAATAATATCCCTAAGGGCACCTTGAAGCCCCTCACAGCCAGCTTTAATTAGCCAAGAGAGGCACGGGTCAAGGCTGCATGTGGTTGGGTGCACTGTTGAGATCAATCTGTTGACTTCCTCTAAACTGAGTGGACTGAAATAATCCAGAATGGGACCAGAAGACGTGCATAGAGCCTCGAGTTCGCTCACTGTCTCAACCGCATGCTGGCTGAGGTCCTAACAGCGACTCTCTTTAATGCATTGATAACCAGAGTTCACTTAAAGTGAATTGTCCAAAATTTATTTTTTATTA
>NW_015202726.1:0-1092 GCF_001447785.1 Gekko japonicus | reverse complement strand
ACAGAGCCATCTGAAGCCACATAGGGTCTGTGGGGGAGCTAAAATATGCTCACTGCCCAAACAGGGTCAGGGTAAAATATTCACACTGGCCTTCAAGGCAGGATGGTCCGACCATGGCATTGCTGTAGCAGTGATCTGGACCACTGTAACCCCCACCGTGAAGATCAAATCAAGCGTGTGCCCAGCTCAGTGTGTGTGTGATGTTACATACTGGGAGAGTCCAAGTTCCACCACGGACAACACCAGGTCCATCACCTGTGTGGAGGCCACATCATCAGTGTGGACATTGAAGTCAACCAATCCTAGGTCCAACACCCAGCCAGTGATGGTAGGCTATTAGTTGGTGTGTTGGACGGACGGTATACAACCAAATAGCCCACCTCTCCCCAGCTTCCCACACAAACCCAGTGCACTCTATGCACATGAGCTTCGGTGGCAGGAGCACCTTGAAGGAGTAAGCCTCCCGAATGAACAGAGCCAATCCTTCCCCCATACCTTAGTCTAGGATTGGTGGAGGTCTGAGAACCCAGGAGCAAGCAGCTGGGAAAGAGCTACTGTCTCCCTGTGTCAAACCCAAGTCTCAGTCATGCACACCAGGTTCCAGTAGGAAATCCCGAAGGACTATGGTCTTATTATTTATGGACCTGGCATTGCAGAACAGCAATGTCGGAGAGGTGTCTTTAAACCTAGCTCCATTGCCTTCACCTGTGGGATGGGACACAAGCTGGAAGGAGGCCGAGCTCCTCTGTTTCTCCACTCTCTTCCTTTACATTCGTGCCTGGTCCCATCACTACACTTCTTCCTCCCCAGGAGCACTGGTATCCCTTGCTCAGTCATCACCGACTATTAGTGGTCTTTGCAAGGCCTCAGACCAACTAATAAACCGAATGATGGATGGAATACCTATATGAATGCTACATATAGCAGTTGACAATACTCCCAGTACTGCTAATCCAAGATAAATTCTAATCTGTCCTAAGAAAGAGTGCCATTACTCAGCTAAACTAACTATTTCCGATCATGACATCTACTTTGGCCCTGAATTGGCAGAGAGCAGGTCTTCAAGAGCTGATGCTTTGGGACAGCTATGAT
>NW_015202725.1:0-1086 GCF_001447785.1 Gekko japonicus | reverse complement strand
ATCCAATCTCTTCTCTTCTTCTTTTTATTGTCACTGGTTTGTCTTTGTACCTGATGTCAGATTTTCAATAACTTTGTCCTGTTGCTTCATACCAATTTAATCTATGCTTTATAGTTGGGGGGGGAGAGAGAGTGAAGACAACACTTCGTGGGGCCGAGTGGTGTGGTGGGACGGCCCAGCCAACTGAGCATCCATCCCCAAAAGATGTTGTGGTGCTCTTTAGCCAAGAGGAGTACTTTTTCAGAAGTCTATGCCCCAGGCGTGTGCGCAGCTGACGATAATATTATTAAAAATCTCATTGGGGTTGTGGCCTGCATTTTCCATTGCCAGCCTGCCTTTGTCCTGGCGACATGGTAAGTATCGAGTGCCTGACAGATGCACCGAGAGAGGATTTCGTGGCTCCAAAGGACAACAGGCCGCTTTATTGGAGGGGCTGAAACCGAGCAGAGGATTAGATCGCATCCATCACTGTCATTCCCTTGCCAGCACCATCGTTTGTTTTGAGCCAAAACTCTCCCCCCACTCTTCCAGTCCTGCTTCTTTGAAAACAAGAGTCTGCTCGTCTGTCCTCCAGCCTTTAATACTTGGGAGATAAATCATTTCCCACAGGTTTCTCACACACAGCAGCTCAGGGAAACGTTCTCTGGTTAAAGAAGTCGAGCGGCCACAAGCCGACCCAGATCTTGAATATCTGTCTGATGAAGAATCCAGAGGTCATTTAGAGAACGACGAGGAAACCTTTGGCTGACTTGTGCAGAAGGTCACATGAGCGTGGCCGGACAACCCCAGGTTCAAATCCGTGGCCAACCAGTTCCTCTGGATGGCCAACAACAGGGCATAGAGGCCGAGGCTTTCATAGGAACATCAGAAGATCCCTATTGCCTTGTACTAGTGCCCCTTTGGTTGTATAGTAAGGCATATAGTAGTTTTAAATAAAAAGTGAAAAGGAATGTATGAATCGGTTAACTTCACCATAGAAGCCTTTCTGATGCCTATATAAGAATTAGGATCAGAGTGTGGTTCAAGATGGGGTGGGGTTTAAACTGAATAAAACTAAAACAACAACAACAACAATAATAATACATT
>NW_015202724.1:0-1221 GCF_001447785.1 Gekko japonicus | reverse complement strand
CCTCCGGAATGGAGGCAGATTTTAAGAAATATGACATATTTTTGTCAGGAGATCGACAAGTTCACAGTTGAGTTCTTTCAGAAGTCTTGGATGTATGCCATCTGGGACTGGTGATTTATCAGTTTTTAAGTTGTCTATCAGTTTTAGGACCTCCTCTCTTGTCACCTCAATCTGGCTCAGGTCTTTCAACATCCCTCCCGAAATCAGCGGTTCTGGAGTGGGCAAGCACTTCTCATCTTCCACGGTGAAGACAGAGGCAAAAAATGCATTTAGCTTCTCAGCCATTTCCCTATCAAAGTGTGGGACTTAGCAGTATCAGATAAATTGCCCATCAATGTGTATCAGACAAACGATGCACATGGAAAGCCCTTACAAAGCCAATGGTACAATAAAAACATAAGAGAAGCCAATGTTGGATCAGGCCAATGGCCCATGTAGTCCAACACTCTGTCACACAGTGGCCAAAAATACCAGGTGCCATCAGGAGGTCCAGCAGTGGGGCCAGGACACAGTTGCCCCCCCCCAAGCACCAAGAATACAGAGCAGCACTTGCCACAGACTGAGAGTTCCTATCTATGTCGTTGTTGTTCAGTCGCACAGTCGATGGACGTCTGCTCCATATGCTTATCTAATTCCCTCTTGAAGCTGTCCATGCTTGTAGCCACCACCACCTCCTGTGGCAGTGAATTACATGTGTTAAACACTCTTTGGCCTAAGAAGTACTTCCTTTTATCCAATCTAACCAGACTGCTCAGCAAATTCATGGAGTGCCCACGAGTTCTTGTATTGTGAAAAAGGAAAAAAAAGTACTTTTTTCTCAACCTGCTGTATCCCATGCATAATCTTATAAACCTCAATCATGTCACTCCTCAGCCGTCGTTTCTCCAAGCGAAAGAGCCCCAAGCGTTTTAACCTTTCTTCATAGGGAAAGTGTTCCAATCCTTTTATCATTCTAGTTGCCCTTTTCTGCACTTTTTCCAATGCTATAATATCCTTTTTGAGGTGTGGTGACCAGAATTGCACACAGTATTCCAAATGAGGTTGCACCATCGATTTATAAAGGAGTATTATGATACTGGCTGATTTGTTTTCAATTCCCTTCCTAATAATTCCCAGCATAGCACTGGCCTTTTTTATTTCAGTGGCCCATTGTCTTGACATTTTCATTGGGTAATCTACTACGAGTCCAAGATTTCTCTTGGTCAGTCTCTGCCAGTTTGG
>NW_015202723.1:0-1266 GCF_001447785.1 Gekko japonicus | reverse complement strand
TGCTTGCCACAACTGGGGATAGGAGTAAGCATCCTCCTGTTGCCTCCTGTGGCAGGAAAAAAATATTTTAAAAATCCTGCAGCATCATCTGAAGAAGAAGAGAAGAAGAGATTGGATTTATACCCCGCCCTTCACTACCCAAAGGAGTCTCAGAGTGACTTACAAACTCCTTTCCCTTCCCCTCCCCACAACAGACACCCTGTGAGGTAGGTGGGGCTGAGAGAGCTCTGACAGAGACTGCTTTTTTTCAAGAACAGCTCTTATCAGAACTACAGCTTGCCCAAGGTCAACCAGCCAGGTGCAAGTGGAGGAGTGGGGAATCAAACCCGGTTCTCCCAGATTAGAGGCCACGCCCTTAACCACTACACCAAATGTGTGACATCATGTCACTTTTGGTAAAAAACCAGAAATGACATAGGGTAGCTCTGGGAATTGCTGGAAATGCTATGGCTTCACCATAGAGTTTCTGGTGATTCCTAGAGCTACCAGTTTCACTTCCATTTCTTTATTGGAAGTGACACGAGACTGCAGCTGGCATTGCAGCATCTGCCATATCCCAGCCCACTGCTCTCCTGATGGACCCTAGATGGGAGACAAAGGCAGCCAGTAATGGGGGGGGGGGGAGAGAAGGAGGCATCGGAAGGAAGGAGAAAGGAGCTGGTGATGGTGGGAGGAGAGACATGAATACACAAGAAGCTGCCTTATTCAGAATCAGACCATTCGTCCACAAATGTCAGCACTGGCAGAGCCAGTTTGCTTTAGTGGTTAAGAGCATGGACTCTAATCTGGGAGAACCGGGTTTGATTCCCCACTCCTCCACATGCAGCTGCTGGAGTGACTTTGGGTCAGTCACAGTTCTCTCGGAGCTGTTCTCTCAAGGGCAGTTCTGGAAAGAGCTCTCTCAGCCCCACCTGCCTCACAGGGTGTCTGTTGTGGGGAGAGGAAGGGAAAGGAGACTGTAAGCTGCTCTGAGACTCCTTCGGGTAGTGAAGGGTGGGGTATCAATCCAATCTCCTCTTCTCTTCTTCTTCTCTCTGGGGTCTCAGGAAGACATCTTTCATATCACCTACTGGAGATGCTGGGAATTGAACCTGGGACCTTCTACATGCCAAGAAGAGGCTCTACCACTGAACTCTGGTCTTCCTTGGTGGCCTCCCATCCAAATACTGACCAGGACCATCACTGCTTAGCTTCCGAAATCTGATGAGAATGGGCTGTCCTGGCTATCCAGCTCACTTTGGGTGGAAAGGCAGCGTAGAAATGTTT
>NW_015202722.1:0-1160 GCF_001447785.1 Gekko japonicus | reverse complement strand
CCTAGTAAACTTAATATTCTGTAAAAATGTACAAACCTGTACTTTTCTTAAAAAACGGCTTGTTGATGAATGTGAGATGTTTTCTGTCTGTAATCTTCAGTATACCTCATCATCCATGCAGTCCTTCCGAATTACCAATGTCACCGTCATAACATATGGAGGCCAACCACAGGGAATCACCATCCACATCAAAGCAGTGATATCTAACAGAACTAAAATGTATTTCTTCTCCCAGGGACAAGAACTGTGCAAATCAGACCACCATATATAGAGAGCTCCACGTGGACCTCTCTGCTAAGCATCTGCTTCAGACACTCCTACAGGGCTCTTTTTGTAGAAAAAGCCCAGCAGGAACTCATTAGCATAATAGGCCACACCCAACAGCAGGAACTCATTAGCATATTAGGCAGCCCCGTGTTGCCAAAAGTGTGGTCATCCAGCCACACCCACCTTTTGCTTGTTATTCTGTTTACCTTGTTTGTTGTCAAACGCCAGGGCTTTTTTTGTAGCAGGAACTCCTTTGCATGTTAGGCCACACATCCCTAATGTAGCCAATCCTAATTAATTTCTGATGTCGGGTGTGGCCTATTATGCTAATGAGTTCCTGCTGGGCGTGGCCAACTCAGGAGCCAGCCGGAATTCCGTTCCTGTGTGTTCCTGCCCCAAAATAGCCCTGCCTTTAGATATTTGGTGGAGGTCTCTATCGCTTTTGTGGCCAGTGTTATATTTTCCACAAAACTGGAATCTTCCCTGAGGATAAAAAAGAACAGGCGCTAACTATGCATTGATGAATATAGTGATTGCTTTTGCATTACAATGACTTATGGCTGAATACCCAGATGTACTGACCCATACTATATGTATTCCAATCAATGCAGAAATAGTGCACATGTTAGAAAAGGTATACTGTGTGTCCATCCTGCTGTTCTGACAAAGCAGTGTTTTCTACACACGTGACACAGATAAATCTCAGAGTCCCAAGAAATGCAAAATACCTTTTGTTTACCTTTGAGAGAGCCAGTTTGGTGTAGTAGTTCAGAGTGTGGATTCTAATCTGGGAGAACCAAATTTAATTCCTCACTCCCCCACATGCAGCTGCTGGAGTGACCTTGGGTCAGTTACGAGTTCTCCCAGAGCTGTTCTCAAAGAGCTCTCTCAGA
>NW_015202721.1:0-1121 GCF_001447785.1 Gekko japonicus | reverse complement strand
TCCTCACGAGGAGCATCGATGGCGGCGGCAGCAGCAGCAGGTGACGCAGGAGGAGGTGATCACCGGGTAGATCCAGGCGAGGGGAGCCGCAGGGGGAAGTCTTCTGGGAGGCTGAGGGACACAGAACCATCCGGCCTCCGTAGGCTTTCCCCAGAGGGAGAGGGGGAAACGAGAGAAGGGGAAGGAGGGCGAGAGGTCCTCTTGGGGAAAGCGGGAGACAGACCAAGGGCGCCTTCCGTGCCAAGCTGGCCACGGCCGAGGAGGACAAAAGCCTGCCTTTTAAGCGACTCATACTTTAAAATGCCATATATGTGTGCTAAAGAGCAGAAATGTATATATGCTCCCCTGTTTCCCCTAAAACAAGACCCGCCCCAAAAATAAGCCCTAGCAGGATTTCTATGCATTTATCCTATAAGCCCCTAGTGTGTCTTCTTGAGAAAAAATAAATATAAGACAGTGTCTTATTTTCGGGGAAACACGGCAGGCTGTGAATGAGGCGTTTCATATTGTTAAATCCGTGAGGGAAATTTGGGGTTGATAAGAAAAGCGGGCCTTGCCTATCTTTCAGTTCCCTTCCCCGCCCCAGTTTTCAGAAAGGACCAAACTTCTTCCATCTGTTTCCCTCCTTCACAGGCAGCGGGACGGCATCGGCGTCACTTTCTGGACCGTGTCCTTTGTAGTATAGACTGGAAACAACCGTTGTGCACCCTCCTCAGGTAAGTGAAGGTTTCTCTCGGAGACATTTGGGGAGCTGTTTTTTGTAGGGAGGGTCCTTCTTTTGCCGCAAGGCTGAGTTGGGTTTTGCTCTGCCCCGTTCCTCTCTGGCCCTAACCTTGCCACAGCGATCCACGCAGTGGTCACCTCAAGGCTGGATTACTGTGACTCGCTCTACTCAGGGCTACCCTTGAAGCTGACCCGGAAACTGCAGCTTGTCCAGAATGCAGCGGCGCGGGTACTCACAGGTACCCCGATGACAACGCACACCTGACTGGTTCTTCCCCAGCTGCACTGGTTCCAAGTTGACTACCGGATCTGCTTCAGGGTTTTGGTGCTAGCCTTTAAGGCCCTTAACGGTCTGGGGCCAGCATGCCAATGGGACCGCCTTTCCTGGTATGTTCTCC
>NW_015202720.1:0-1085 GCF_001447785.1 Gekko japonicus | reverse complement strand
GACATCACTTCCACTGCACTCTGGAAGTGATGTCACCATATCACCGGTGATGCCCACCTAGGCCTCTCCTCCCTGCTGGTCCCACACACACACTAGTTACCAGGACAGATGTGGCAACCTTGGCTGCTAACCTCCATTCACAAACTCCACCTCTACAGGGCTAAACAAATTAGTTCATGGGGGTTACACACATTCTGTGGAATCAGAGGGTTTCCCAGGTGTTGCACGTTCTGATGAGGGACTGCTTTTCCCAATCGTGCTTGTCATGGCTATGGCAGTGTTAAATCTGGGTTCTGCACAAGGGTCTGGATTTCATCAGGACCATCCAGTTTCTTGATTGACAGCTAACCTGGATTCTAAAGATATTTAACAACAGTGTTCCAGATGCTAAGGGCCTTCTGCCAACACCACGGTTTAGTTGTTGCCAGAGTGCCAGAATGCATTCCTAAATAGATAATAATTCCTAAATGAATAATAAGTGCACTATTATTTTTGGGGCCCCCTGAGGGGATTTTTTAATTGCATTTTTATAAAGACTGCAAACTACAACAGAAATAGGGAAGGGGACTACATTAAGGGATAAAGAAAAGATACCCACTACTATCTAAAAGCCCAAGAGAGGAGATCATCTAGTTATCTTGGCACACGTTATCTCTCAATCACGCTAATTCCATTATGGACTGATTCAACTATAGTATTATCTTTTTCATATCTTAACTATCACTGTTTTTGTCAAAAAAATTATTTAGGATATAAACATTCATAATCAACATTAAATTTTTTACATTTGTCCCTTTCATACCCTACCTACCTCCCTTTCCCCCTCCCTAATATATGGCTTCCCACAGTGCTTCGACCTCCTGCCCATCTCTTTATTAATTTTTACAACAACAATTTTCTTTTTGTAATTCACTAGGTAACTATTATTTCACTATAGTAATTATTTTTTAACTTATCCTATCTCCCAAGCATTCTATGTTTAATAATTATTAAAACTAAACAAATTGTCTTTTACTTCCCAATACTTTTCTAAGTATTTTTTAGATCCTTCCAGTCTATAGAAATCTTCTGCTTTCATATTATTC